>NW_017307142.1:215188-229861 GCF_000935625.1 Nanorana parkeri | reverse complement strand
CATATATAGGATGCCAGACCTGAGACTTTAGATATGTACACCCGGAAGACCTTCCAGGTAGGATTGAGTCACCTGGAGGGGCTTTTGAGGTGTTGGTCTGTGTGGCTGGTGAATCTGTACTGTCATTTTTGCTGACTGTTCAATAGTTAGTGAATGCTTAGCACGTGCTAATTTGCCCAAATGACTACTTATAAATATGGTAAACTGCATGATAGACAATTTCAGCTGTTTGCATTGTACCAGGCTTATTTCTTAAAGTGTTCCCCATTATATTATACCTTTTAGAGTTGTTTGTCATGTGCTGCTCTGATTTGGATGTGTTTGGTAAAGCCACAAAAATCTGCATGTGCTATCCTGTGCTATCATTCCCATTGACCATACAGTAGACTGCCATTTGTATTCCATGTCTGTGTTGAAAAAAAGAAAGATTTTACCAGCAAACAGTATTGAATGTAAGCTCTAGAATTGCAGCTCCCATTAGAGGTAAACATCCAGGAACTTGTGAGGACACTTGAAGAGGAAGGATGGAGAGTGAAAACAATCTACAACCCTAGTGCCCAACTTCCACCCCAAGGACCACACAAGGCTCTTTAATACTTGCTGTACATCCTGTAGACTGCGGTTTGCAGTACCACTGGGAACATTTAATTATTAAAGGATAAAAGCTGTGATCGCCACCAGCGTCATACAAAATGTTCCCAGTCTATTATTGTATTCTTCAATGGCCAACCTGATCTGTAGCATGTCCACAGTCTCTGATTGTAATTTTCTCTAAAATATGAGCAGTCACTGACAGTCCCCTCTAGCTGCCACGATCTGGATCAGGCTCAGAGTCCAGTAGCTGAAACAGCAGGCAAAGTCGTAGTCAAACAGACCGAGTTCGGTACACAAGCAGACGGTAGTAGTATAGGAGCAGGCAGAAGCGTAGTCAGAGATCAAGCCGAGGTCAGTAGCCAAAGGTATCAGGTATGAAGTGGAAGATGATGAGAGTAGTCAGTGAATCAGCAACCAAAGGTCGGTACACGGGTAGTAGTATGAGCAGATTGTATCACAGGAGGAGCAAGGAAGCAAGATATTGGCAGGAGCACAATAATCTGGCAAACAGGAAGTGCAGAGGCGTGGCTTAAATAGGACATTCAAGAGAGAAGCAAGGAGTTCAGAGTTCAGCAGAAACTAGGTTTACCTGAGGATTACACAAGAGATCAGGCAAGGAACTATCCAAGGTTCTAAGGTGGCTCAGCAGGTAGAACCACTGCCAGCTACAGCAGAGGCCCTGGGCTCAGATCCAGTTCCTGACACTAGCATTAGATATACTGAACATTATGTGTGGCCCTTTGGTAATGTCAGGAGGTCTCCTATACCCCATAAGCTGACAACCATTGGTCTAGAGACTGATATTTCCCTTGACAATTCTCTTTTTTGCACACCTGAAGTGAGAGCAACATGTGAGCTGTCACTACTGATTGTCTTCTGAAAATGGCTGATGCCTGGCTGTTATTGTGACATTCTGGCTTTAAAATCTTTTCAATTGGTGAAAAACATGCAAATCAGGAAGGGGAGAGCAAAGTCAAAGGACAGATGTTTTTTTCTATGTCAGTTCAAGAAAAAGGTCAGCTTGACAGCCAAGCAATACCTTTTTTTACATACAAGGTCTGCAATAGTAGGCTCCTTGTCTCTCATGACAAGTTCCTTTTTATGGTGAGAAAGTTTAGCTTCTGTTTCTATACAAAGTTTGGCTGTGTACCACCTGTGCTGAATCCCTACTCTCGGTCTGTGCTAACCGTTATTCTGTGGTATATTTTCCTTCAAAGACAAAGTCCAATGGGAAGAACCAGGAGCTCGGTTCATTTCTCTGGAGGGCACAGCTTACGCTCTGCTTGCTCTACTGCGTTTGAAAGAATATGAACTCACTGGGCCAATTGTACGCTGGCTGACCGAACAAAGATTCTATGGAACAGTGTACGGATCTACACAAGTAAGCAGCATGAATACTTCTACCCTTACAAAACAGAGCCCAACTCATCTTTCAGCTTAAATCAGATAAATATATTCCAGTTGCATCAAAACAAGACATACAAAGTCTTACATCTTTTTTCTCTTGAGTTGTCAAATATTTCACCTGCCAACATGTTGCAGAGAAAGAGCCTTGCTCTCTGTATGGAAACAGTGGTGTCTCTGCAGAGGTCTAACACTCCCCCCTGCAAAGTCAGACCTATAGCTCTCCAGTCAGCAAAACTCCCTCCTGATTGGAGGGCTCTAGCTCTGACTCAGCAGGGGGAGTGCCAGACCACTGCAGAGAGAACACTGCTTCCACACAGAGAATAAGGGTCCTCCTCTACAGCATGCTAACAAGGGACAGGAGACTACTCAGGCTGTGGCTGCTTTTTACAGAATGTAGCGCTCACCCCCAAAGGAGCCGCTGAATATGAGATAGGTTCTCCTACCTGTTTACGCCAACCACCGACCCCTTTACTCAGGACTAGCAACACCGACACTCAGGAATAGAATAGACTCCAGTCTTAGGGTCTTTTGGATATTTATTTGTAGTATCAACAGTAGAGGGAGGGTTTAGGATCTGTAGGATGCCCTGACAGCTTCCTCCCCTAGCAACAGCTAAGGTTAATAGCCCCGTGGTCCGGTCAGAGTGACCAATGATAGGAACAGTACTGCGAGCAGCCAGGATGGTCCAGTAACTTGTATAGCAGACACCTGGAATAGGGTGAGGGTTCTCTTGTAGGGTCCAGACGGTAGCTCTCGCCAGCTCCTCTGCAACACTCCTTGACAAGAAGACTCAACCTCCAGCCCAGCTTCCATCAGGTTCCCTTGCAGCTGTATCTGAAATCTCTGTGCCCTCAGCATCTGCCACTTGCTGAGGTGTATGCCACATATCCAGTGGTGTATTCTAGTTCTAGGCACCCAACACGTGTATGGGCCCAAGCAAAGTATCTGTGGTATCCTAGGCCTCTAGGCCCCTCAGCACCTGCCATGTGCTGAGGCCCAGGCCAGTCTCTTGCATCACATAGGCCTCCTAGGGAGAGGCCCCAGGATGGAGAGAGACTGCACAGTGTCCCCAAATCTTTTATCACCTGCCCTCAACCCTGCCTCTGAGTAATCCTGCTCAGGGATTGGTCAGGGTCAGGTGCATAGTCACAGTCTGAGGATGGATCCTCCCTCCCTGTATGCCAAGGCTCCCTTTTCCTCAGCAACAGGAGGAACAATCAATCCAGCAAACTCAGGGACACCTATAGAATGCAGAAAGCTGAATAATCGGTATCTAGACTAGTTATAGGCCAGATATTCACTAAATTTGATAGCGACATTTTAGAGGGCGCTACAAGAAAATAACTTTCACTTTTTACATATTTTGATTGGATGCACCTGGAATTTGTTTAACTCTTTTAAAACTTAAAGATTTTGGGGCTTTAGAGTGTATCTCCAGTCAAATATTCATATTTGCATCCAGATTACCCCCTGTGTATATTTATTGTGTTCTCATTGTTTTCCTTCCTTTACATTCCCTAGTTTCTGTCTGTTGTGTCAATCACTGTGAATATATATTGACCATGACTGCTATTTACTAAACTTTGGTTTTCTTCATTGTCTTCTAGGCCACCATCGTTATGTTCCAAGCCATGGCTCAGTACCAGATAGATGTCCCATCGGCTACCACTTTAGATATGGATGTGTCTATCCAACTTCCAGAAAGACAACAAGCCACACGGTATCGCCTCAATATTGGTAATGCACTGCTTGCACGCTCTGCTGAGGTAAGAGTCACAGTGTTTGGAACACTAAACTAGGCAACTGTTTTTAATAAACCAGAACAGCACTGCCCATTCAAAGCATAAGGCAATACTAGAGAAGAGCAAACTATTAGTGATGTCCCTGTATTTTCAGTCAGGTGTCCTGCAGCTGTTCCCGTGGAGACTTCCTTTGATTCTACTCCTCATCTGCTGTCACTTCTCTGTCTGTAGTCAGTTTATGCGCTAACCTGAACTGTGTGCAGAAGAAATGCTCATATTCCGACTGGCTGCAACTGCTTTAAAGTGTATCAGAACCTGGAGTTTAATGGTTCATTTTAACATTGATCAGCTTATGCTTTCGAATTTCCTCCTTAGCCATCTGAGATTGACCTTGCTTTTTGACTTCGCATGAGTCCCACCTACATAGAACTCACTGAGATCCTCTTTTTTATCTTTGCAGTAGGCTAAAGGTGCTGATGTTGCAGGTCATTTCCATAATGATAACACAGCTCCTTGTCTGTAAAGTGATCAATAGAAACATTTGAAAGTGGTTATGTGATAGCTGTGTGTATAGACTAGGGCTCTGTATTAGAATTAAAGTGAGAATTTCAGAAAGTTGACTTATGGGGAGATTCACACTTGCCATCCGTGTAACAAGGGATGCACCGTTACTGGTTTTTCGGTATAGAGTATGAGTACCGATATTTTTTTTCCGGTACTCTCCGATATCAAATACCAATACCAGATGTCCCATTAAGGAAGCCATGCTGCGTGTAATGACTTGAAACCTGGCTTCCTGATTAGCCTGGGAAGCCGGGCGGCGAGTCATTACCCGCCTCCCGGCTTTCTGATTGGCCAGAAAGCCGACTTCATGCTCTCTCGTCACCAGGTGATGAGGAAGCATGGAGCCGGCTCTCTGGCCAATCAGGAAGCCGGGAGCCGTGTAATGACTTGTTGTACAGCTTTCTGATTGGCCGAGTAGCCGGCTCCATGCTCCCTCGACACCAGGTGACGGAGAAGCATGAAGCCGGCTTTCTGGCCATTCAGGAAGCCGGGGGGCACCGTCTGGCTTCCTGATCAGCCAGCTTCCCAACCAATCGGGTCACCAAGTGACGAAGGAGCATGGGGCCGGCTTCCCGGCCAATCAGGAAGCTGGGCAGTGTGTAATGACTCGCTGCCTGGCTTCCTGATACCGGAAGCTCAGATATCAGGCTAGGCATTGGAGCATTTGGGCGAGTACGAGTACTCGCCAAAATTCTTGGCATCGGCACCGATACCGATAGCATCCCTACTTGTAACCATTACCACCAGGATGGAAAGTGATAGTAATCCATAATTTCACAAGTGTCATCAGAAAAGGAGGTAAGGGAAACCTCCAATGACAAAACCTGTTTTGGTGGCAACTGTCTAAGAAGGTTTTTACCTTGGAGTGTTGGAGGTTAGAAGCCACCTGAAGTCTGGCAGCTGCTGCCCTGGTCCCTGCCCGATTTCATACATTGTCTCCCAACCCCTAAGAGGGGTATTTGACACTGTTATGCACTCTCTGGAACTGGGAGACAGTGTTTATGGTCAGGCAGTTTATTTCTTCACAGCTGATTACTGGCAATGGAAACATGAATTTGAAACGTTAAAGTGGTTCTTCCCCTTTTGGGCTATCTTTCTCTAATTCATCCACAAAACAAATTTTATTGCAGACCCGACTGAACAAGGAGTTTGAGGTGACTGCAACAGGCAAAGGACAAGGAACACTGACAGTAAGTTCATACCATATTCATTTCCAGTTCTGAAATCTAATTTATGAAGAGGCCACAGATTCGTGTTGTGGTTAAGGTTTTTCTTCATAAATATTTGTGACCAATAAACTGTCATCGCTATTATCTAACTGTGACTAATAAATGTTATCTGTAAAAGTATCACCCTAACCGTCCCCTCCGCTCTTCCAAAGACCTCCTGCTTTCCAGCTCCCTCGTCAACTCCTCCCATGCTCGCCTCCAGGACTTCTCTAGAGTCTTTCCCATCCTCTGGAAGTCTTTACCCCAACCTGTCCATCTATCTCCCACTCTGACTGCCTTTAAGAGACTCATCTCTTCAGGGAAGCCTATTCCACCTCAACCTAACCACTCAACCATAACATTCTCTAACAATTCATCCCCACACAGCTCCCTCCTCATGTATCACTTGCCCCTCCCTTTTAAGCCCTCAGGGGCATGGGCCCTCCTTACCATCTTGTCTTGAATTGTATTGTGATTGTAATGTCTTCCTTATATTGTAAAGCGCTGCACAAACTGTTGGCGCTATATAAATCCTGTATAATAATAATAATAATCTGGACAATAAGAAGCATATGGTTCTCTCTTCCCTAAAGATTTGAAGACTACTCCAAGGACCCAACTGTTGGTCTTGGCATACTGGAGAGCTCACATATGAGAAAATCCCACACCTTTTTGAGATACTTTCCTACAAAAGAGTTCAGTGCCCCAATTCCTCACTTTCCTAACAGATTTGAGGTCACCATCCAGGTTTAGCATTTGCCAGCTGAGTGACGGGGGGCAGAGATTAGTGCCAGGGGGTGGTGGGTATAAAGCTGGCCATACACCAGCAGAATTGTGTCGAAAAAATAAATGTTTTTGGCACCTTCGTTCGACTTTCTAATAGTTAATGGGGTCAAATCAATGATTGTTTTTGGCTGTACTGATGAGAAAATGTGAAGGTTCACAATGGAAATTTTCTTTCGAATGAACACAAATTCTAACCATGAATGTGATTTCCATGTGGAAAAAAAATCATACATATTGTAATCTGCATGTGTGGAACACAAAATAAATCACTTTAATACGCCTGGGATTCCACTGAAGTAACTGGTCTGCACACAATTTCAAGGGCTTTAAATGAATCAGTCGAATCAATTATGGAGAGTACAAATAATCTGACGAATGATTTTTCAGAATTTCTAACAAAAGTTTAAACAGAATTCTACTGGTTTATGGCCAGCTTTAAAAGAGAACTATGGGGTAAGTGTTTTTCAACATAGTTCTATTTAGGGTCACGGGAGGACATATACTAACCTCCTCCCGTGACCCAAAACTCAGTATAAAATAAATGGATGTCACCAGCACACCAACAGTGTTGAAGTCCAAAGTGTTCATTTATTGGAACATCATGTCATCAAAACGTCTGGTGACATGATGTTCCAATAAACAAACACTTTGGACTTCAACACTGTTGGAGTGCTGGTGACATCCATTTATTTTGTACTGTTTGGTGGCGCCAACAGGGTCACTGCGAGCACCCCCCCTTATTTAATTTGGGGCTTCCCGGTAAGGAGTGTGGCAACGTATTTCTATGTTTGTTCCAAAACTCAGTATATAGCGGGCTATTGCCCGTCATATACTGTGAGTGCAGCAGCCGGGACGGATGCCGACATTACTGTCGAGATCTACCCAGCTGCGTGAGTGATAGCTGGCTCTGCCTATCTAGAGGCAGAGCCAGCTGTGCCCGCCCCCTCCCTTGTCCGTTCCTCCACTCAGCACTGGAGGATCGGAGCGGGGAGAATCCCTGCAGGGAGCAGTGACTGACAGTCACCGCTCCCTGCATGGAGACAATGGAGAAGTGAGCAGATCGCTGCATGTATCCGCTCACTTCTCGATCGATAGAGCCGACGTCTGACAGCTTCTTTGTCACAGGTCGGCTCTAAATATGAAGATGAGTGGAAATCACTCACCTCATAGATCTCCTTTAATTTCAATTCGGAGAGAAGCAGAGTCCCTGTGTGCATTCTGGGCCTAGGACTCAAGGGGCTGCAGTAGGACCAATACTCACCAATGTGTAAATACATATTTTATTTTATTTTTCCAATTTTGGGGGGATTAAACTGTCCCTGTGAACAAATAGAGACTTCAACCTAGTTTCCACAAACCATTATTATCATTCTTGGCAAGACCAGTGTAAAGGAAAACTGACTCTACATGTATTACTATGACTGTATTATAATTCAATGTCATGTGTGTGTTCCTCTCAGGTCATGTCAGTGTATCATGCTATTGTGACAGAGAAAGAACGGCAATGCAAAAACTTTGATTTGACCGTCAAAGTTGAAGAAGAACCACATGGTGAGTGTCCAGCTTGGGGACTTTTACAGTTCTGGTTTTGTTTTGCCCAGGGAAGATGGAGACTTATGCTATGTGCGTGGTCACAGACCTGGCAGAGCTTGGAGTTAGGTCTCAAAAAGGTTATCATAGGGCCCCTATGTTTTTTGTTACGTTGTGGAATATCATTGTCCTGTAAAATGAATCTAATATATTTTTGATGTTCCTCTATCTTTCTTTTACCACATAAGGCCAGCACCATCTTAGTTCAGACATTATTCAGTGCCAATGTCTACATCCTGTACTAATATCCTGGCCAAGAGATGATAAAGTCATGTCCCAAGCCAAGCTTTTATGTTCTCGATTGTGTGCGCATCTCGCACACATCAGCTCCCTTAAGTTTTTCCCACACAGTGAACCAGTGAGTGATCACCAGGGGAGAGAAGACTGAGGAAACTATGAGGCAAGTGATTTTCACTCATCTTCATAGTCCGAGCTGACGTGTGACAATGAAACTGTCACAAGTCGACTCAATAGATCGGGAAGTGAGCGAACACATACAATCGCTCGCTCACTTCTCGAGCATCTCCCTGCAGAGAGACGTGACTGTCAGTCACGGCTCCTTGCAGGGATTCTCCCTTCGCCTCTCCAATCCTCCAGCGCTGAGTGGAGGAACGGATGGGGGAGGGGGCGGGTATAGCTGGCTCTGCCTCTAGATAGGCAGAGCCAGCTGTCAGTGTGCAGCGCTTTTTAACCTCCCCAGTGTAAACTACAAAATAAGTAAAAGTATTCCAACATGTGATATAGACTCCAGTGATCCGTGTGTCTATCGAATAAATGATGTGTCACAAAAACATTAACGTGAAAGTTGCTAAAAGGTGCATTTGAATAAAACAATTAATGAAGAAAAAAACCAGTGAGTAAATCACATCTATATGTGGCAACTGAAGTAGCTGAATAAGTACCGCAAAGGCAGTGGTGTGCATTCGTTGCAAAGTGCACTTATAAGTGAATAGGTGTAACACAAAAACAACCGCAATTTAAAACTTGCAACTAAGTAATAATTTCTCTCAAGTGAAAACAAAGCATCAAATCCATCGAAACAGTGACAAGAAGAAAATAAACTTTCCGTGAGGTTGCACTCCACCTGTTTGGGGCTGTGCACTCGCCCCAAATGTCCTGCTAATGATGAATAGCTGCCCTGATGGTCTGGATCAGACTGCAATGATAAACCTCCCAAGTGTTTCAGAAGAAAAGTCAATCAGTTCAAATAAAAAATCTTCAAAACTTTGGCAATAGACACCCTTCACGTCCTTCGACCGTTCAGTGTCCAGACAGGATCAAAGTTCCGAGTTTTCACTTGAGAGAAATTATTATTTAGTTGCAAGTTTTAAATTGCGGTTGTTTTTGTGTTACACCTATTCACTTATAAGTGCACTTTGCAACGAATGCACACCACTGCCTTTGCGGTACTTATTCAGCTACTTCAGTTGCCACATATAGATGTGATTTACTCACTGTTTTTTTTCTTCATTAATTGTTTTATTCAAATGCACCTTTTAGCAACTTTCACGTTAATGTTTTTGTGACACATCATTTATTCGATAGACACACGGATCACTGGAGTCTATATCACATGTTGGAATACTTTTACTTATTTTGTAGTTTACACTGGGGAGGTTAAATAGCGCTGCACACTTATCCTACATCCTATGAGGTCCTAACATTAACCTTTGTCTGGCGGCTTTATAACCCTAAACCCAGGTTTCATTTTCTGTATTATATACAAAAACATTTTTTTCTCAATTAGCGCAGATTTATTTCATATATAGAGCCAGCTGTCACTCACTCAGCTGGGTGGATCTCAACAGCATTGTCAAGATCCGTCCCGGCTGCGACGCTCTCAGTATACTGAGAGCTGTAGCTCGCGATATACTGAGCTTTGGGTCACAGTAGGACGCTAGTATATGTCCTCCGGTGACCCTTAGGAGAACTATGGGGAAAAGCACTGACCCCATAGTTCTCCTTTAACCTTAGGCACAGTCACTTGGCCTGGAGCTCAAGAACTGTATTCCAGCTATTTTAAAGGAAGCAGAAAATGTTCACTTCTTTTAACAGAGTATTCTTCTAAAAAACAGAATTTATTTATCACCCCATCAAAAAACAAAAACAAAACAAGGAGTATTTTTTTTCTTTTCAGTTAAGAGACCAGAAGGGGCTTTCTCAACTATTTCACTGGAGATCTGCGCAAGGTACGTATAGTCTTATTACACGACAACGTTTAAAAAATCCCCAGATTTGAAAAGCAGGATTTTAAAAAAATGACAAATAGCTGAAATCACCTATACTCGAAGGTTTAAGAAGTCATAATATCAGCACAGGGTTCCCTAAGCAAGACGGGGGGTGCGAAATTAAAATCGTAGGGGGCCTGCACATGCATGGGTATCTTGGTTTGCATACATTTTAACTCCTTCTCTGCCTGCTAGGATACTTTTTTTTTCTACTTATTGAACTGATGGTATACTGTGGAGAAGGCTACTGTAAGTAATTGTCTACAGTCTTTACACAGAGCAGGGAGATCTGTTAAGGAGATGGGTGATGCCTGCTCTCTACATGTTTCAGGCTAGTGAACTAGCTTCACAACACAGTCCCTCCCACTCTCAGCCTAAAGGCTGTGACACACTGCATGCAACACAGTGCGGAGCGGTGGCGCGCTGTCTTTGTGAGCAGTGTGTCATGTAATTTTGTCCCCGACACGTCAGCTTGCGAGAGCACGCGTAGCTGAGCGCGCCAAGATGAAAAATTTCCTGTCTTGCCATTTTCCTTTCCCTTTCTTTTGCCTTTCCTTTTCCTTTCCCATGTTTACCTTTCCTCTATTTTTCTCTTTTCTCTCCTCCCCTTTCTTTTCTCATTCCAATTCATCACTTTCCCCTCTTGCCCTTTTCTTTCTCTTTCCTTTCTTGTTTTTTCCTTCCACTTCCTTTGTCTTTTCCTTTCCCATTTCTTCTTGTGTTTCCTTGCCTTGCCTTTCTCTTGCCTTGTTCTTTCCTTTTCTTTCCTTTACTCCTATTTCCATTCCCTTTTCCATTCTGTTTCCTTTCCATTTATTCCATTCCTTTGTATTGCTTGCCTTTCATTTCATCTTTTTACTTTTCTTCTCTTTCATTTCCTTGCTCTTCTCTTTCCTTTTCTCTTTCCCTTCCATCATTTTTCCTTAATTTTTTTTATACTGCTTTAATGTTTCTTACTTCTTTGTTTTCATTGCCCTTCCCCTTTATTTGCTTTTCTCTTACTCTCTCTTTTCTTCCTTTACCTTTCCATCTTACCTCCCTTCCTTTCCCCCTATTTCTAACAAACATTTCCACCTTACAATAATAAGCTACTTTCACCTTTTTGTAGATTTTTGAGTGACCGGGATTCCACCATGTCTATTATTGACATTTCCATGATGACTGGATTCTCTCCGGACATTGACAGCCTTAATAGGGTGAGTTTCCTGACACAAGAACAAGAACTAGTTACACAATAAATGTATCTCACTAACGACGCACTTTATTCCCAATCTCAGCTATCAAAAGGTGTGGACAAATATATCTCCAAATATGAGATTAACAAGGGAGCGACGGAGAAGGGAACACTTCTGTTATATCTTGATAAGGTGAGAATATATATTAGTGTGTCATGTTTCAGTTGTCTGTCTGATCATCTAGTAGGGAAACTAGTATATATTCAGCGAGTATGTATTATGAATGCATACTGTAAAGTTTATATGAAAGTATTTGTGACATTATCTTGACATATTTTCACAACTGTGCTGTGCCTACAAAATGTGCAGGTGCTCTTTTTAGCAGCTATCACAATATCAGGTCATACAGGGGACCTTGTTGCTGAGCATCTGCTGAGATAAAATCAGTTACAGAATAAGCTATATAGTTTGTGTTTTTGATCACTCTGAGCTGGGTCTCAGCTTTGCACTGACATAAGAGCACAGCTCAGCTAGTGTATAATCCTGCAGTATAAATAAAAAAAACAAAACCTAGCATGTGGCCACATATGCAACTACTGGCAATGCGCAGAGATAAGGTTAAATATTACTTAAAGTGTCTTTTTCTGTAACATTTCAGATTTCTCACAAGAGGCACGGATGTGTGAAATTCTATGCACATCAGATCTTTCAAGTGGGTCTTATCCAGCCAGCTTCTGTCACAGTGTATGACTATTACACCCCAGGTAAATAACATCTATCGATCTATCTATCTATCTATCTATCTATCTATCTATCTATCTATCTATCTATCTAGTGAAATTTTAAGGCACAAAAACAGTTTTCAATGCAGTACAGCTTAGCAGTCTAACAAGTACAAGTAACATACGGGGCCCGTTCATTCACGTCAGTGCTACATGCCCATTCAGTGCTATGCACATAGCAATACTCCTCTCAGGGTGGTGTGGAAAACCCCCAAAAGTGGTATAGCAGAATGACATCTCCAAATGCCTCAGTTCTTAATCTCCTGGGTGCTTCCATGCATAGAATCCTTGGCGTATGGTGGGCAAAATAAGTCACTTTTGTCTTTGTGTGATTTTGTTGTTGAATAAACGTTGGGAAACGTTGAGGGTCGGAGATATAGTATACCGGGAAAAGATGCCAGCCACTGGTAGCAGGGTGAATCTCCCTTTTCAGAAGCAATTGATACCCCGAGCTTAGGAAAAACCCACCGAGCACAGAAGACATCAACAAATGCTTGGGCTAGCTGCAGACTTGCTACTAAAACAAACACAGAATTTGCCTAAGGGCACATAAGGCAGGGTCCCTACACGTGCGTTATCATCAGGGCCGGATTTACTCTCTCTGCTGCCCAAACCCCCCTCCCCTCAATGGAGCATGGAAAACAGAGGGCAGGGGCGGCAGGGTTAGTTTTAATTTTTTTTATTGTTTTTTTTTTTTACTTTATCACTTTTAATTTTTTTTACTTTTTATTTATCTTATCTTTTACTTTTTTAAATATTTTTTTTTTGCTTTTTTTGACATTTTTATTTATTTAATTATCTTTTTATAATTTATTTTGCACTTCACTTTATTGCTATCACACAGGAGCTAACAACCCCTGTGTGATAGCATTTGGAGGTAAGAGGTTCTCTTTATGGAACCTGCCACCTCCAATACAGGTTGTTGCGTAGAGGGGGTTAGTTGCTGGTGTTATCTCAGCTATCAAAAGGTGTGGACAAATATATCTCCAAATATGAGATTAACAAGGGAGCGACGGAGAAGGGAACACTTCTGTTATATCTTGATAAGGTGAGAATATATATTAGTGTGTCATGTTTCAGTTGTCTGTCTGATCATCTAGTAGGGAAACTAGTATATATTCAGCGAGTATGTATTATGAATGCATACTGTAAAGTTTATATGAAAGTATTTGTGACATTATCTTGACATATTTTCACAACTGTGCTGTGCCTACAAAATGTGCAGGTGCTCTTTTTAGCAGCTATCACAATATCAGGTCATACAGGGGACCTTGTTGCTGAGCATCTGCTGAGATAAAATCAGTTACAGAATAAGCTATATAGTTTGTGTTTTTGATCACTCTGAGCTGGGTCTCAGCTTTGCACTGACATAAGAGCACAGCTCAGCTAGTGTATAATCCTGCAGTATAAATAAAAAAAACAAAACCTAGCATGTGGCCACATATGCAACTACTGGCAATGCGCAGAGATAAGGTTAAATATTACTTAAAGTGTCTTTTTCTGTAACATTTCAGATTTCTCACAAGAGGCACGGATGTGTGAAATTCTATGCACATCAGATCTTTCAAGTGGGTCTTATCCAGCCAGCTTCTGTCACAGTGTATGACTATTACACCCCAGGTAAATAACATCTATCGATCTATCTATCTATCTATCTATCTATCTATCTATCTATCTATCTATCTATCTATCTAGTGAAATTTTAAGGCACAAAAACAGTTTTCAATGCAGTACAGCTTAGCAGTCTAACAAGTACAAGTAACATACGGGGCCCGTTCATTCACGTCAGTGCTACATGCCCATTCAGTGCTATGCACATAGCAATACTCCTCTCAGGGTGGTGTGGAAAACCCCCAAAAGTGGTATAGCAGAATGACATCTCCAAATGCCTCAGTTCTTAATCTCCTGGGTGCTTCCATGCATAGAATCCTTGGCGTATGGTGGGCAAAATAAGTCACTTTTGTCTTTGTGTGATTTTGTTGTTGAATAAACGTTGGGAAACGTTGAGGGTCGGAGATATAGTATACCGGGAAAAGATGCCAGCCACTGGTAGCAGGGTGAATCTCCCTTTTCAGAAGCAATTGATACCCCGAGCTTAGGAAAAACCCACCGAGCACAGAAGACATCAACAAATGCTTGGGCTAGCTGCAGACTTGCTACTAAAACAAACACAGAATTTGCCTAAGGGCACATAAGGCAGGGTCCCTACACGTGCGTTATCATCAGGGCCGGATTTACTCTCTCTGCTGCCCAAACCCCCCTCCCCTCAATGGAGCATGGAAAACAGAGGGCAGGGGCGGCAGGGTTAGTTTTAATTTTTTTTATTGTTTTTTTTTTTTACTTTATCACTTTTAATTTTTTTTACTTTTTATTTATCTTATCTTTTACTTTTTTAAATATTTTTTTTTTGCTTTTTTTGACATTTTTATTTATTTAATTATCTTTTTATAATTTATTTTGCACTTCACTTTATTGCTATCACACAGGAGCTAACAACCCCTGTGTGATAGCATTTGGAGGTAAGAGGTTCTCTTTATGGAACCTGCCACCTCCAATACAGGTTGTTGCGTAGAGGGGGTTAGTTGCTGGTGTAGCCG
>NW_017307142.1:126068-215003 GCF_000935625.1 Nanorana parkeri | reverse complement strand
GGTGGGGGCGGTGGGGGGAGGACAGAGCCAGGGGAATTGGACGGAGTTGGAGGGGGGACGGAGCCGGGAGATTCTATCATGCTTCGTAGTGTGCTGTGTTGGTAAAAAAAGGATCATGAAGGTTTTTTCATCCGTTGTGGTGCATTGGCGACCCATTAGTAATAAATGCTCTCTCCTAACACAAGGCATGTTATTGTGTGCCATAATACATCAAAACAAAGCTCTTAGGTGTGAATGAAACCACGGTATATCAGCCCAAGCAACACAAGGTTCACCAACAACATCATTCACACTGAGATTCCCAAACTGCTCATTAATATCCCTTCTGCTCACCTTAAACCCATTGAGCCCACAGCCTCTAATAAGATGTACCTTCCATCTCCGTAGTCAAAAGCTTTGTAGGATTCAGCTCTACAGCATTTCATTTGGATTCATCAGAACCTACCGAATCCTCATAACTTTAGGCCAACTTTATTTATATGCAGATAGTGCAGTTGCAAACAAAACGTATATTGATTTTTAGACATTCTTATCTTTAGTCTAGGTGTGTGGGCATGAGAAAAGTCCTGACGCCGTAGTGTATAATCTCCTGCCTTTGTAGTGTAGTGTGGAAACATGCAGCGCAGTATAATTACAAAACCAGCCAGAAAGTCTTCTAACAAGTGCTATGAAATCAGTTTCAGAGACTGTAAAAGCTGATGAGAAAGCTGTAACAGATACTTCTAAGTTCTATCTGAATTCATTCACAGGTATCTTTTACCTACATTTGACCACCATTGACCACTAAGCTGCATCAAGCTGCTTTGCAAACCCATTAGCTTGTATGGGGAAAAAAAGCAGTTAGAAATCAAACAAAAGCCGGTGTACATAAGCCCTTATTGTTCCTCCATGTCTAACCATCATCTAAGGGCTATGGTCAACAGCACTGGTATTTGCAAAGCAATATCAGATACTATAAGTATACTGTACCTAAAGCCAGATTGTGTGCCCCATTGGAGAGATTTCTCTTCCCTTCCTGTGCTGTAGACATATCAGGAAGTGAAATGAAATCCCTCCAAAGTGAGGGGAAACCCCCCTCCTAGACAGTTGTCACTGCAACAAGTGTTACTCTCTATTGCTGTTGTGATGAGAACTGATTGGATTGGATTTCCCACCACTTCCAGTCCCAGTGACCATCAGGACAAATACAGAGGGTCAATCCTCCTAACAGAGATACAGATGACAATAAAACCTGTACAAGGGGGCTAACACTTCTCCATTCGGTCAAAGAAGAACAAAAAGGTTTGGGCTTTAGGTACACTTTAATGAGAAATTGAGAATATTTATTTGCATCTCTTCTGCTAGTTTCTCATTGTAATTGTTTTCTTCCTGTAGAAAGCCGATGCACAAAATTCTACCATTTTGATGACGGCAGCAAATTACTGGGGAGGATCTGCAGGGACGATGTATGCCGATGTGCTGAAGGTAAGCCACATAAAAATCGGGCGATCAAAATGGAAGTGCAAGAGCAGCATAAGAATTACTGACCACAAAAGCGTTAACAAACACACACAATAGAAAGACCGTGCCATACAGGCCTGACTACAGAAAACTGGTCACCTTATTACCATGGAGCAGCCATGTTATGAACATAGAAAAAAGCCTTCCCAATGATGATTATTCAGTTTCGGCAGGTTGTGTTTAAATCATCTACTGTCACGATCTGGATCAGGCTCGGAGTTCAGTAGCTGAAACAGCAGGCAGAAGTGTAGTCAACAGGCCGAGTTTGGTACACAAGCAGACGGTAGTAGTATAAGAGCAGTCAGAAGCGTAGTCAGAGATCAAGCCGAGGTCAGTAGCCAAAGGTATTAGGTATGAAGCAGAAGACGATGAGTAGTCGATGAATCAGCAGCCAAAGGTCGGTACACGGGTAGCAGTATGAGTGGATTGTATCACAGGAGGAGCAAAGAAGCAAGATATCGGCAGGAGCACAATAATCTGGCAAACAGGAAGTGCAGAGGCGTAACTTAAATAGGAAGTTCAAGGGAGGAGCAAGGAGTTCGGAGTTCAGAGTTCAGCAGAAACTAGGCTCACCTGAGGATTACACAGGAGATCAGCCAAGGAGCTATCCAAGGTTCTAAGGGGGCTCAGCAGGTAGAACCACTGCCAGCTACAGCAGAGGCCCTGGGTTCAGATCCAGTTCCTGACATCTACTTTGCTGGTTATCCAACCCTTCCATGATTTATGAAAACATTTAAACAAAATAAAGGTCAACCCATGAATACGCATTACAATGACTATTGATACCCATAGATGTGAGTGGTTTGTTACTAATCTGACTCAAAATGATCAATAGACAGTTATAAATCTGTAGACGGACACCACTTGAGACACTCCTTGGCCAACCAAACCTTTAACAATCTAAAATGTGCATGCCTACTCTCTTTAGGGTTAGTTCACTACCATAAGCAGTGCATTCCAGTCCAATTCTGGCCGGAGCGCACTGCCTCGCATTGCGTCCGGCTCACTTTTTTGCCGGGCTGGAGTGAATGGCACCATAGCCATGCCCTCCAGCAGCAATGCGATCGCCCCGCACAGGATCTCAAGGCACATTGTGCCTGCAGTGCGGTCCGGTGCGAGCTTGCAGCATTCACTTCAATGGCCCACCACACCCCCTCCAGCCCGGCAAAAAAGTGAGCCGGCCGCAATGTGAGGCAGTGCGTTCCGGCCAGAATCGGACCGGAATGCACTGCTTATGGTGTGAACTAACCCTAAGGGTAGCACTCCACCCTTCCTTGTGTAGGCTCACTCCACTAGATCTGTCAGTGACTCTCTGGCTTTTTGGCATCAGGCATATCTATATTGCAGATTTGCAAGGCTGCCACCTGGCCTCCTGGTAACATGTTCTCTAAGATCTACTGAATGGATATTTGCGCCTCTGCTGATGCAAATTTTTGCTGTAAGGTCCTAAAGGCTGCCATGTGACTTGGCTTTCCCTTTATTCTGTTGTTGGGCCTGTCAGTGGCGGTTTTGCTGCTGCCCTCCCCTCATATCTGTAAAAAAATAAGTCAAGGCAACTGGACTTTCTGCATTTTCCTTGAAGACGTTTCACAGGTCACCCGACCAGCGTTCTCAATTCAGAATGAAAAAGCTGGTCGGCTGACCAGTGAAACATCTTCAAGAAAAATACAGGAAGTCCAGTTGCCTTGACTTATTTTTTTACAGATATACCATGACCTGGATAAATGAGAACCTTCACAGACATATTGCCCTCCCCTGCATTGCATTGGGACATCCCAGTCATTTCTGCTTGCCTGTGTCGCGTACTGTACGCTCAAGAAAATAGGATTTTTGACTTACCAGATAATTCCATTTCTTGGAGTACAGTAGAGGACACAGCACCCTCCCTTTGTCTCCTTTATTGCTTGCTGAAAAAGTGAGGATTTCCTGGAGAGGGAGGGGTAACATGAGGGTCCTCACAGCTCTGACCAGTGTTCAATCACCTGGTAAAACGAAACATATCGGCCGAAAATGGCACTTTTAGCTAAATGCCGAAAGTGCCATTTTCCTGGCGATACATCTGTGCCTCCCTGGTTTCTTTCCTCCCTGCTGGGCGCTGCTCTGTGTCCCAGCGGGGAGGAGAGAAAGTGTGACAGCCGGTCGAGCGCTGCGGGAGGAGAGAGCTGTGAGCGGCCGGCGTCTCCTCCCACACCGCTCAGCCTCCTATCACAGTCCGGCAGAGCGGTGTGGGGGCGTAGACTGGCCGCGCTGTCACAGGAGGCTGAGCTCTCCTCCCTGCACCGCTTGCTCAGCCTCCTGTGACAGCGTGTCAGAGAGGAGAGCGGGGACAGGCAGTCGGTGATCAGTGATCGCTTAGTGTTTGTACATAATTGAGGACAGAGTATGGTTACTATATCCCCAATTCTGAATGAATGGGAAGTGATCTACATCCCCTCCTGTCCATTCATAATTGTGGTTAGAGTAAACATACTCTGTCCCCATGTTTGAATGATCAGGAACACTCAGAATAGAGGATCCCTTTTCATTGATAACGGGGGCTGCAGAAAAAGAGATTGAGGATTGAGTCCTCAATCTCTTTTTCTATTTTAAAAGGGAAATATCAGGGGCCTCTTTAGACCCCCAATTAGTTTATAAAAAATAAATAAAAATAAAATATTTTTTAAAAATGTGAAAAAATTAAAATAAAAACATTTTCGATCTGACAATTTTTTTTTCATTTCGGGTTTCGTTTCGGTTTTGAAATTTCCATTTTGGTGCACCTCTACCTGAAAGTTTACCCTCAGGTATTTTGTCTTGCAGCAAACTGCTTCTTGCAGCAACAGCTTGAAGGTCAAATTACGGCAGAGGAAAGGATGGAGAGAGCTTGTAAACAAGGAGTGGACTATGGTGAGAACCGTGTTTACACGAATCATTATTTATTGTTGTCGATGCTTCTTTATTCATTGCTGATGCTGATACGTTTCTTCAACAGTATACAAGGCGCGACTGGATAAGGTTGAACCAAATGATAACTACGATAATTACGTCATGACCATAGTCAAGGTCATCAAGCTAGGTAAGAAAAAAATACAAAGTTTTACAAATGGATTGCTTTGCTGACGATCGGCTATTCACTACTAGCTGTTCTGCTATTCACTTCAGGCTTACACGGCTGAAATCAGCCGTACATCGGCTAGCTTCGGCTGCACTTCGGTCAGTCGAACATGCTCTGCATGTTCGGCTGAGCCGAAGTGAGAAGGACTTCGACTCAGCCGATCCTACATCTGGATAGGGGCAGATCGGCAGTGAGTGAATAGCCAAATGCCGCCGAGCAGCATTTAGCTCTGCTATTCTGCTCGGTACTTCCGTGGTACTGAGCAGAATAGAAAATCAGTCAAAAAAAGTAGAAAAAAATAAATGTTAAATGAAAAAAAAAACAGTTGGGCGGAGCTAGTAGTGAAGTCACAGTCAGCTCCGCCCAGTTGCCATTATTTAACAACAGTTTAGCGTCCCCAGGTAACCCGGGGACGCTGATCTGTCATTGCAACTGGGCGAATTGCAACTGTGAGGTCACGGCTGGCTCCGCTCCAGCTGGCATTTGCGAGGTGTTCGCCCCGCTTCCGGTGTCACGTCGGCTCAGACGATCCAAAGCATATGCCTTCGGCTCAGCTGAGCCGCTCGGCCGCCTTCGGGAGCTGTAGGGCTTTAGTGAATAGCTCGTACAGCAGCCCTTCGGTTCAACTGAACCGAAGGGCTCCGGTGGCCGAAGCTAGCCCGAAGGATCAGCCAAAGCTACGGCTAGAGCAAGGGTAGCAAACCTCCGGCCCTCCAGCTGTGGCGGAACTACAAATCCCATGAGGCATTGGAAGATTCTCACTGCCACAGACATGACTCCCGGAGAGAGGTGCATCATGGGATTTGTAGTTCCACCACAGCTGGAGGGCCGGCGGTTTGCTACCCCTGGGCTAGAGCCTTCGGCTAGCTTTGTGAATATCCCCCTCTAGTGTCAGAGTTATGTTAATCCTATTGTTAACACAATCGCACAAATGGACTTTAATGATGTAAATAGGAGTTCAGGTCCAGAGTTACCCCCTTGTGTGCTGCTGCATTCCAAATGTCACAGCCAGTTCAGAACTGGGTGATAGGGTTTGGGAAACATGGATCCTAAGATGGCTTCCTTGTACCCAGCTCCCAAAAACAGAATCCCTTTCTAGGCCAAGGGCCATAGTCGATAGGGCGGAGGCTGACCTTCAGTTTCCTCCAGGTGCCCAGGACATGGAGGCTTCCATAACAAACAGCATATACATTTGTTCTGTCCAAATGGAAGCAAAAAAAATACTGTTATTAGTATATTTTCTTTTCAGGTGATTTCCTGTGATCCTTGGCTCCATCTAGTGGCCATAATGCAGTATTGTCCTGACATTACATTCAACCTGAAAAGAAAATATATTACTAACATTTGTTTTTGCCTCCATTCGTACAGACCGAATGCACATGCATTCTCTCAGGATGAATGGCTCTGCAAATTATTTTATAAATTCACCCTTAAGCCAGTTTTTTGGGGGGGACAGAGTAGGGAATGTATACAACCCCTGTAAGACGTATTATTCATGCGGGAGGACATACTCCCCTTAGACAGCTGTCACCAGAATTAGATTTCCCATTAGATGATTATCCCTCTATTGCTGTGACAACTGTAACTTCTTGGAGTTCCCATTGCTTTCTGTTCCATTGATAATGGTCATCAGAAGGCTCACTTTGCAAGGAGATTAAGGAAGGAAGTTAACCCTTAGCTTAGTGAACGTGTTGAAAATTCACTTTGGAAAGTATACCCAATCATGTGCAAGGAAAATGAAAAGAACAGTATCTTTGCTTGCACGTGATTGGATGATGGAAGTCAACAAAGCTTCACCTCATTCATTAAGGGAGCATTTCCTTGCAACTGGAAAATTCCCTTGTAAAGTGAATAGTCTATTTTGTCTTTCGTAAATCAACTCCAGTGAGTCTGTATAACGGGACCGTAGACAAGAATAAAAACCCAACAGATGTTCTAACATTCCCACACTCCTTCCAAAACTAAAAAAATCTTTGGCTGTGAGACCAGAAGAATGTCCACCAGTAGAACTTCCTTGTAAAGTAACTTCTTCACGCTACAAAGTGTGTGTTCCAGAGCATACAGCCTCTGGAACGCAACCCGGCCGGGTCCCTGCGTTCAGGGGCGGGAGGGGGAGTGGCGGTGCATTTACGTCAGTGGCACCACAGTCACGCCCCTCGGCCGCAGTGAGATCGCACGCAGTCCAGTGCGAGCTGCAAAAATAGTGCATGCAGCATTTTTTGCAGATCGTACAGGACCGGAACACAGGCACTAATGTGCCACGCGTTCGAGTGCAGGCGATCACATTGCAGGGACCATTAACTTCAATGCACCGCCACGCCCCCTCCTGCCCCTGAACACAGGGAGCCGACCAGGTTGCGTTCCAGAGGCCAAACGCTCTGGAATGCACTCTTTGTGGTGTGAACCGGCCCTCAGGAAGAGTCAATTCCAAAGCACAGCCCCCTCGCTCCTACCATATGATAGGCCCCTCCTCTCCTGTGGAAGTTGATGGAAACTTGTATGATGGAAGTCAGTCAGTTGTGATGGCATGTGGCTGTAAACAATAAAGAGCTCTCTTTTATATGTGGTAACTCGTGGCAATTGGTCAGAATTTATTACGCTAAAGTCCCAAGAAAAGAGCATAATTGGTTTTGCTTGGTTACCACAAGTCACCCTAACCAGGAATTAGCACTTGACAATGAGAACCCTGTATTAAAGAAAACTGATCATTTTAAATGTTTATATGCACTGAATAGCTTGTGTAATAATCTTTATTTTAATACGCTTTATACTCCTCCTTATTCTCCCATTTTTTTAAAAAAAATTTTTACAACAGGTACAGATGAGCGCGTTCAGGGCAATCAAAGGAACTTCATCAGTCACATTAAATGCCGTAAATCCTTGGATTTGAAGCAAGGACGGGAGTACCTGATTTGGGGAATCGGTGGTGACCTTTGGGACCAGCCGTCTGGGTGAGTTCCTTCATCCACAAACACTCATAGTAAAGCACTATTAGAAATAATTTGGTTTCCGCAAGCATCTTGGGATCTGTGGATGTGGATCTGAGAAAAGTATATATATTTTTTACAGAATGAATCAGGAATCTTTGATAAAACCTCATAATTAAACATTCTGCCTCCTAGCAGATATGCCGTGTTTCCTAACATTGGCCAACATATTTCCTAATTCGATTTTGTCTTATTGTTATTGGTTTTTAGGCTTTGGCTGGCTGAGGACAATGGGCCGGATAGGGTCCCTTCCTTGGCAGTGTAGAAGACAATTCTATTTCTTCCTCATTTATTTTAGGTTTTAAGATGGCCAGAGAAATGAGAAAACAGACAGAATAGTCAAATATGGGCAAAGATTTCCAAACAGTCCACTTGATTTTTTTCCTGAGCCATGGAGGTGCGGTGCTTCCTTTGTGTGATCTCCTGCTTAAATTAGAGGATGGCAGTGAGTTCACATACTCGTTGCCTTCATCTGTTTCTTGGAGAGCACAGCTGCATATACTGCTTTGCATTTATGTTTCACTCCATGTTTAAATAGTATTTGAGGTTGAATGAAGACACAGGTCCATCAAGTTCAACCTTTATGTGTGTGTGTAGTAGGTGCGTATGTGTATGTGAGTCCCTGTGTGATCCTAGGTTTTAAGAGTACCCCTGTATGTTACAGTCTCTGATGAAGGTGTCTAAAGGTGTCTCTGATTTTTTTGAATGATTCAATACTCTCTGCTGATACCACTGCTTGTGGCAGAGAGTTCCAAAATGTAACCACTCTGACAGTAACGAATCCTCTATGCCCTTTGTGGTTAAATCTTAACTCCACATTTTTAGGTGGTGGCCTCTAGTCATTGTTAGGGAGTTTACATGTAAAAAGTTTAGTGCCTATGTTGCCATCACCATTAAACATTTTCTACATTAAAATCATGTCCCCCCTTAATCTCCTCACTTGAACAAGTCTGAATCTAGCAACCTTGCCTCATAGCTTAGGTCCTCCAGCCCCTTAATTAGTTTAGTTGCCCTTCTCTGGACTCTCTCCAGCTCCAGGACATCCCTTCTGTGGATTGGTGACCAAAACTGTTTGAGGCAAGAGGAAGAGTTTCCTCAATCTCCTCTCCCCCAGGGATCAAATTGCATCATTGTAACTTTGTACCCAGTCACAAGGTGAAAGGCAGCAGCATGGGATTGGTGACCAAAACTGAACCGCATACTCCAGATGAGGCCGAACCAGCGCTCTATAAAGTGGCAAAATTATTGCTTTGTCTCTAAAGTACATTCCCTTTTTAATACAAGGACACAATAATGACATCAGCCATTTGCAGCTACTGTATATACTCGAGTATAAGCCGTCCCGAATATAAGCCGAGGTTCCCATTTGTTCTGCATTATGGGGTCTCTATCAGGGTTACATAACATCATCATTTGTCTTTGAGATGGCTATTGCATTTGGGTGCAGTTGCGAATTTCCGGTGGAGATACAGCACTGCTTCAAAGTCCCCATAATGTATTATTTGTCAGTTTTGGGTGTGGAGTTGACCTTTAATTAGTATAACTTGTTGAATATTTTTCTATCGTTCTCTATAGATACTCCTACATTATCGGGAAAGACACATGGATCGAATGGTGGCCAAACAACAGAGAATGCCAGAACCGAGCTAATGAGAAGCTATGTGATGACTTTGCAATCCTTGCTGAAAATCTGGAGATTAATGGCTGTCCATCATAAAGTGAACCTGGAAATCCAATGACCTCTCTTTCCCGTTCCTCAATTGACGGTCTTCAATGTGTTAATAAAATCTTGTTACATTTTCTATGTCAATAAAACATTTTATGCTAGCTGTTGAGTGTGT
Organism: Nanorana parkeri; assembly: GCF_000935625.1. Lineage (NCBI taxonomy): Eukaryota > Metazoa > Chordata > Amphibia > Anura > Dicroglossidae > Nanorana > Nanorana parkeri. Next base: position 205,581 of record NW_017307142.1, on the reverse strand, counting down.
TTCAGTGTACACTGGCCACTGGTCTGCTTAACATTTTACAACTTCCAACAATGATTTTGCTTTTTAACTTATTATTGTTAAGAAGTGTATATAATATACAATGTAATAGTAAGTTCCATCTAAGTTCAAATTCCCAGACAACCTCTTGGGGTGGCAGAGGTGTGAAAGGTCAAGGTGTCCTCCAGAACCAAACAGTTGTATCCAGGATGGTCCTCTAGGGTCACTGCTCTAAAGTTGGAAGTAATAGGAAGTGTTAATATAATTGCAGGGACATGTCATGCTAGGCTTAACTGAAAGTGGACATGTCTGTAACTTTACCAGTCTGCAAAAATAAACACCTTCTATTACACAATATGCAACAGTAGAACTTTTTTTAATGAAAGCTCCACAGTTTATTATCAAAGGAGAACTATGAGGTGAGTGAACATCACTCAACCTCATAGTTTGAGCCGACATGTGACAATGTAACTGTCACACGTCGGCTCAATAGATCGGGAAGTGAGCGAACACATACGATCGCTCGCTCACTTCTTGATCATGTCCCTGGAGAGCCATGACTGTCACTCACAGCTCCCTGCAGGGATTCTTCCCCCACCCCTCGCCGATCCTCCAGCGCTGACAAGAGGAATGGAAGGGGTGGGTACAGCTGGCTCTGCCTCTAGATAGGCAGATCCAGCTGGATCTCGACAGAAATGTCGGGATCTGTCCCAGCTGCGGCAGTCTCAGTAAACTGCGAGCTGTAGCTCGTGATATACTGAGCTTTGGGTCACGGGAGGATGCTAGTTTATGTCATCTCGTGACCCTTAAGAAAACTATGGGGAAAATCATAGTTCTCTTTTAAATAGCAGTCTTTGCACTCCAGCCAAGTGACCTTTTCTAGGCTGAGACGATGCCATCATAGTTACATAGTATTTGAGGTTGAAAAAAAGACACAGGTCCATCAAATTCAACCTTTGTGTGTGAGTTGGGTGTGCGTGTGTGTACACTAGTCATTGTGTGTTAGTTTTTAAGAGTACCTGTACCCCTGTATGTTGCGGTCTCTGAGGAAGGTATCTAATTGATTTTTTAATCATTCAATACTCTCTGCTGATACCACTGCTTGTGCTAGAGTTCCAAAATGTAGCAGCTTTGAAAAGAAGCCCCTACAACCTTTGTGGTTAAATCTTTTCTCCACCAATTTTAGGGTGGTGGCCTCTAGTCCTTGTTAGGGAGTTTACTGCAAAACGTTTATTGCTGATGTTGCCATCACCAACAAACATTTTGTACATTAAAATCATGTCCCCTCTTAATCTCTTCACTTCCAGCATGAGCAAGTTTAATTTTAGTAACCTTGCCTCGTAGCTTTGGTCCTCCAGCCCTTTAATTAGTTTAGTTGCCCTTCTCTGGACTCTCTCCAGCTCCAGGACATCCTTTCTGTGGATCGGTGACCAAAACTGAACCGCATACTCCAGACGAGGCCGAACCAGTGATCTATAAAGTGATGATTTAGTAGATCATCCTTGAAATGATTATAGTAGATCTTCTTTATCTGTAGGCACTATTTGAATCAAATCCAATGTTTGCTTGTTCAGGTGTGTTGAGAAATTTAACAATTTCCATGAGGTGTACTTATTTTTTCATATTACTGTAAGTAACGCAAAGGAGGTTATAGGAAGTTTTACTGATTGGGTTTAATGTGTTTCAATTTAGGGTTGCACAGATACCAAGTTCAGTACTCGGTACAAGTACGAGTACATGTACCGATACTTTTGAGCTCCAAGACTAGACTAGAGAAAAATTCAAAAATTAGGAGGCAGCTGTCATGTGTAAGGAGCACTCGGAGCTCCTGGGATTTGTACATCTCTGTTTTATTGTACGATTTCGTTTTTATAAATATAAATAAAGTGATGCACAGATACCAGTTTTGCGAGTACGAGTACTGGTACTTGCCGAGTACTTACGAGTACGAGTACTGATACATTTTTGTTTATTGTCATGTGACAGTTTTTCTAAAACAATACAGACTAATGATTTCAGGACAGTGGTGGAGCGCCAGAGCCCAGACATAGCTTCAACCGCTGCAACCCTGATAGTTCTCATGAAAATGCCAAGTATCGGCACTGGTACTCGAAAAGTATCTGTGCATCCCTAGTTTCAATTATATAGCACAAACAGTTCATGTAACATTTTTCACATCAGTGCCCAGAGGAGCTTACACTCTAACCACCACCCTCTCCCCCCAAACCCCTTTGCTTAGCAATTGTTTACAGCTATTTGTTTATCGGATTCTTGTAGTAAAACCAAGGACATCTGGATTGGTGACCAAAACTGTTGGAGGCAGGAGGAAACGTTTCCTCAATCTCCTCTCCCCCGGGGATCAAATTGCATCATTGTAACTTTGTACATCAGGGCCCTCCTTACCATCTTGTCTTGAATTGTATTGTGATTGTAATGTCTTCCTTATATTGTAGAGTGCTGCACAAACTGTTGGTGCTATATACATCCTGTATAATAATAATCAGAGGTGTAACTAGTGACCTCAGGACCCCGATGCAAGAATCCATGAAGTCCAGCTTTCCGCTCCCGGACCCCACACTCTCCTCTTCCATGCCTCCAGCTCCCCATTATCTCTCCCTCTATGTCCCCAGCTTTCCACTCCCAGACCCCACACTCTCCTCTTCCATGTCTCCCGCTCCCCATTATCTCCCCCTCCATGTCCCCAGCTTTCCACTCCCAGACCCCACACTCTCCTCTTCCATGTCTCCCGCTCCCCATTATCTCCCCCTCCATGTCCCCAGCTTTCCACTCCCAGACCCCACACTCTCCTCTTCCATGTCTCCCGCTCCCCATTATCTCCCCCTCCATGTCCCCAGCTTTCCACTCCCAGACCCCACACTCTCCTCTTCCATGTCCCCTTCATAGTCCCAGCTCCCTATAGCTCCCCCTTCGTGTCCGCAGCAGGCCTCTCTTACCGATGCAGCTCTCTATTCGGCAGCGTTCTGTGTGATGAGGGGGTGGGGATAACCCTCTTCCCACTCATTGGCTGCCAGCTGGATCATACTTCACACTGCTCCCCGAACAAGGTGAGGGGCGCAGCGTGAAGCACGTAGGGCCCGGGACAGGAGGAAGAGGTCCCGGTACTGACATTAGCGGTTACCGGGATATTAAATATCCTGGTAATCAGCGGTTACCAGGGGCCCCTTCCTCCTGTCCTAGGTCCCCTCCAAGTGGTGGAACTCCCGGGCCCGGTCGCGGCTGCGACCTCTGCGACCCTGGTAGTTCCACCACTGATAATAATAATACCAAGTCACAAGGTAAAAGGCAACAGCAAGGGCTACTTTTAGGCATTTTTGAACACAGCCAAGAACTGCACAAAGGTTTAGGAGTGTGTCTATGTTGGACCATTTGTGAGGTCAGTTACTGATGTTGGAGGAGAAGGCCGGGCTCGCAGTTTCCGCTCTAATTCATCCCAAAGTTGTTCTATCAGGTTGAGGTCAGGACTCTGTGCAGGCCAGTCAAGTTCCTCCACCCCAAACTCCCCCATCCATGTCTTTATGGACCTTGCTTTGTGCACTGGTGTGCAGTCATGTTGGAACAGGAACGGGCCTGTCACGTACCTGGTTTGAGACTGACTGTGTGAGGAGGCTTCCCTTGCACCTCGTGTCCTGAGGACTCTGGAGATGGAGACAGAGACCTGGCAGATAACGAGTGGCAAGGATGCCAGTGGTGTTATACCGTGCAAGTTGAAGGCTGGTTCTGTAGCAGAACTGGGACAATCCAGAATTCAGGGTCAATCAGGCCGAGGTCAAACCTCGACGTACACTGTACGTGAAGGGTCGTGAAGGGGTTAAGGGTCGTGAAGGGGTTAAAGGTAAGTGCACAGTGCTGTTTAATAGTATACAGTTTAAATAAGCATAACGCTGGCTTACAAATCTTAAAAGTGTCTCTAAACTTCTCTTTAGTTATGTATACATCATTGGGAAAGAAATTTGGATTGAGTGGTGGCCGAACAACAAAGAATGCCAGGATCCAAAGAATGAGAAGTTATGTGATGACTATTTCACACTGTCTGATAATCTGGAGCTCTTTGGCTGTTCCTCATAGTGAGTATGAGTCCGGAATCCCATGAACGCCCCTTCTCTGTTCTCTTAGTTTAGCTGTCATTGATTTAATGAATTGTATTACATTTGCTGTGCCAATAAAACATTTATGTGCTGACTTTTCTATATGTGCCATTGTGCAATGTTTATTATATCGTAGGATACACAGACAAGCCAAGAGAGGGGCCGATACTGTCCCTGATTTCAGCACTCCCGCCCATAGAAATTTGTTCCTAGAAAACGTTTTACCTTGAAATATTCATGATTTTGAATACCGGCCATCTCCGCCTTCTATAATTTATGTATTATTGTTTTGACTGGTTCATTTTGTGTTTTTAATAAATGTTAGATCCTCTCAGGTTTTTAGTGCAAACACCTGCATCCCCATTTAGTAGATTTACGCTCACTTCCAGACCCAATGACCAAGAGAACATAGCATACCGTGTTTCCCCGAAAATAAGACAGTGTCTTATATATTTTTTTCCACGAAAAAAGACACTAGGTCTTATTTTCGGGGGATGTCTTATGTGTACCTGGCTGCAGCTGTCCGCTCTCCGATCTCCGCTCGTGCGTGCGGGTGGGCGTGCGGGTGGGCGTGCGGGAAGGAGCTGCGGCCGCTCTCAGCATTATTGTCGTCCAGTGAGCAAGACAGGTGGGCGTGCGGGGAGGCGTGCCTGGCGGGCGGGATTGAGGGAGCTGCGGCCGCTCTCAGCACTATTGCCGTTAAGGGAGCCAGACAGGTGGGCGTGCGGGGAGGCGTGTCTGGCGGGGGGCGGGAGGGAGCTGCGGCCGCTCTCTGCTCCAATGCCGTCCATGGAGCCAGAAAGGTGGGCGTGCTGGCGGGCGGGGGGAGGGAGCTGCGGCCGTGACATGTAAAAAGTAATTATACGGTACAGCTGTACAGCTATCCCGGAAGTAAGATCTAGCGCTATCAGGGATTTCTGTAATATAAGACCTACTACCGAACTAGGTCTTATTTTCGGGGTAGGTCTTATATTACAGAAATCCCTGAAGATAGTGCTAGGTCTTACTTTCGGGGAAACACGGTATTGCCATGGAGAACGCACTAGTGGGCTAGTGACACAGTTATCAAAGCCATACATAGAGAATCTAAGGGAAATGGGAAGTTCAGGTCACAGCACTGCCCTGGATGTCTCTGGGACAGGAAGTGAGAGACAATATTCCCAACAAGGACATACAATAGTAAAAACAGATGATAAAACCCCCTTTCTGAATGATCCATAGCTAAAAAACTGTTTCATTGGGATTCCACTTTCCAAGGAGGTATACATTCAAAGAGTAACTGAACTCTGAAACCTATGCCAAGAAATAGCAGGCATAGGGCCAGGGCCGGATTTACATTCTCTGCTGCCCCCAAGGCCAGGTTCCTCAATGCGCTCCCTACTCGCCAGCCCCCCCACCCCCACATTAAGAATGGCAGACCTGCAGGATGCATACAATGTCGTCGAGATCACTTGTACAGAACAAGCGGCGGTTTCCCCGCTGTACATTGCTCTGCTTGCCCAAAGCAGGGCTAAATGTAGAAAACAACTACCCGCCCGGGCATCGGGAGATAAGAATTCCACACCCCTGCTGCCCCTCAACTTCTTGCTGCCCCGAGGCTGGGCCTTGATTGGCCTTGTGGGAAATCCAGCCCTGCATAGGGCAAAGAACGAGTCAACAATATAGCCTATGGTCTTTCAGCAGCTGATCTTTCACAATTGCAAACATACTATGTCCTGCTCTGCACCAAGTGGCCAACTTGGTAGAGGATCAGGGCTTTGCTTCCTCATGTTAGAGCCTCCAGCAAGAACAACAATGAGCAGCAAAGTAGTGATAATACCAAATATCACTTTAAATCCACTTAGACTAGCAGTCAAAGGCAGCAGTGATTAGATCTCACACTGCAGATCTACAGCTATGAGGCTGTAGGCACAATCAACAATTCTAAGTGTCCACTGTAACATAACAAATCTTCACTTTATGGATTCAGTTCCACTTTAAATAGAACTCCACTCTCTATACTTCCTGGATACCGACTTCATTATTACATTCCATTGTACAGTATAAACCTCCTCTACAACAATCAGCCAAGTATTTGGCCAGCAGCCAAGATGTCAATTCATAAGCAGCTTGCATTACTCAATGTTGTATGATGGAAATTTGTCTTACCTGTTGCAGTGTCCTAAAATAACTTATGCAAAACAGAAAGGTCTTTACTCAATAAGGTAAAGTATATGACCACTCACCCAACATTTCTAGCAAAAACCTGTCACAGTAAGGTGTCCCTCTAGAAGTCCACCTTGTGGATCTTGGCCAAGTGGTGGAAAACCAGGGTGATGGGCAACTGCACTCTCAAATGTTCCGCTGTCACCCTTACGCACTATCAGGTCTATCCTAATGGAGAGGTCATTAGAACTAGGAGGAACTGTTCCACAGATGCCATAATTCAGAAACACTTTACAATTATTCATAGATGCTTTAGGGATGTGGATACAGCGGTGTATTTACCTTTGCTGCTGCCCTAGGCAAGGCAGCAACGCCGCCCTCCCCCCCGCCCCTGGGATGTGCAGCTTTGCCCTAGGCAAGGCAGCATCGCCGCCCTCAGCGAATCTGCCGCTCCAGGCAAACGCCTTGTTTGCCTCGCGGCAGATACGCCCCTGTGTGGATATCCTATGTAGCTTTTAAATAGGGGAAAAACATTCCACTCAATAAGTCAAGAGAGGACCTGTTGCTAAGGTTGAATGCTTGATATGTGTTAGTGCTTTTTCTGTAGAATTCCAAAAAATTACTGATTTTGTTAAGGGAAATTTACCGATTTTGTTTGCAGACAAACAGTTACATGAAGTTGGTGGTGGCTTCTCTAGTCTTAGAGCACCCACATTGGGATTGATGCTTTTCCCCAAGTTACTATGAGACTTAAAATTTTAGTAAAAGTTTGTAGGAATACTAGGTGAAAACAAAGATTAAAAAAATCCTGGTAAAAAAACTAAGCTGGAATAAATCTTGTTTTTGGATTTAGAAACACTTTATATAGAATTCAACTTTAAAGTGACATTAAAGTCAAAACATTTCTTCCCTCCCCCCCCATGTTAATGTCAGCACTTACCTTAAATGATGTCTCTTATTCTGATCTTCTTCTTTCCTGATGCTCTCATCTGTCCATCCAGCGGTGCGGCGGCTCTCCGATCCAGCGCTGACTGCTCTGTTCCTCCGATCCAGCGGTGTCTGCATGCGGGTGCACGCGTCCATAGAATTACCTTGCGTCTCTGCTCGTCTCCCGGCCGAGAATCCTAACTGCGCATGCGCCCGCCCCAAAATCCTTTGCGGCCGCACGAGCAGTTCCTGATTCTCTGCGCAGGACCGCGCAGCGATAACGAGGTAAGTTTAAACCTCTGTTAAAGCGTTTTTAAAAAAACTTTTTGCCTATATCTACTGCGTGCTAGCAGTAGATATAGGCAAAAAAAACCCGGAGGGTTTAGGCTGGGTTCACACCTAGGCGGATTGAATATGCACGTTTTTCTAACCGCGATTCGCGGTAAAAAAACCGCGAGAAAAACGCGTGTTTCCGAGGGATACTTGGCTGTATCCCAATGGAACCGCCCGACCAAAATGCCCCAAAGAAGTACATGTACTTCTTTGGGCGTAGGGCGGTTTCCCGCACGTTCGTACACGCGGAAAACCGCCCAGATGGGAACCATGCACATTGAAAATAATGGCATTTCCCTGTTTGAGCGTTTTTCCGCGAGTACGAAAGCGCGGAAAAACGCCTAGGTGTGAACCCAGCCTAAGAACCCCTTTAAGGTTAAGGGTTAATTTTCATGGTTGGGTTAAGAAACAAGCGCTAAGGCATTTTTAGGAGTTAGGTAAAGTTCTAGGGTCTGTAGAGGGAGAAGGTAGTTTATGTGTTTTGGGCACAGTAAGATCATAACATTTTTAAGTCCCCAAAAGCCTGCTCCAGACACTTTTAGTGTCGGATCTTCTATGCCCAAAAATAATGAACCAATTTTAAAGTTGTAAACAAGGTCACACATGTTTGAGCAGGTTTACAAGAAGGGGTGGACTTTGCACATATCAAAGTCTCCTGGCATCATCCAGAACAATAGGGCAGACCATTCCGGTAATTCCAAATATTTGCATGTTTTCTATTAGGTTTTGCTCAAGGGGCCAAATAAACCTTTGACATTGGGTTACATTTTTCAGGGACATGACTAACTGGAAATCAAATACATACATAGCATACAGTTCACATATCTTGCATGTATGTCTGATAAAAACGTGTATATACTGACAATGTTATACTTATAAAAAACAAAGAAATAAGGATGAACATGGAATAAGTAAATATTAATACATTTAAATGAAAGTTTTTGTGCCAGGAGTTTAAAATACCATGCCAGTTTAGTTCCACATCCTAATTTCATCTTTTTTCCTACAATAGAACTGAACCTTATGTGTTCATTGCCACAACACAATATCAATAAATGCAAATACAAACACTGATTGTTTTACTTATCTGTATCACATTAAATATTCCTTAACAGTATCTCCTATTTGAAATTCATGACAGAGATCAAAATTTTATTTAGCAGCACAGCACGCAGGGTGTTGTGGAATAGGTTTATCCACCCTCTATGAAGTAATGGGCAAAATAAAGAAGTACTTCCCATAAGATATGGCTTTAATAATAATAGTACTTGCCTATTCCCTTAGAAAGTGCACTAGTACACAAACCGATAAGGATACCAAAGATCTCTTCACCAGTTCATTAAAAAAAAGATTAGTTTAGGGGGAGCAAATGGGAATTGGTGCGGAGGATCCCCTTGCGCCTCTTGTCTTACACCCCTAGAGATGGAGACAGGGTGTGAGAGGACAGAGAATAGCACGGGTGCCAATGGGATGGGCAAAAACTGTTCTAGGCATAAGTCCGGAAACTGGATCCAGAAGCAGGTCAGATGGAGCCGAAGTCAAACCAGGCAGACAGCGAGGTACCAGGACAGGAAACAGAGATGAGTTTGGGTCAAGCCAAGGGTCAAAACCAGCCAGACAGTGCAGTACAAGGCAGAAGGCAAAGTCCAATAACAGGCCGAAGTCAAGGAGGCAGGCAGCGATAACAGGTGAAGTCCAGAGGCAATCCGGATCAGGAACAGGAAACGAGCAGCAGGTCAGGTAGCAGGATCACAGCGAACAAGCTGAAGACCATTCAACAATTGTGTGCAGGACAGGCTTGTTTATATAGATCAGTCTATCAATGAGAGTTACATCATATCCCATGCGCCAGCCGATTATCTAGTCTTCCTGTGCACATCCCATTGCATGCTTCCCCAAAGTGTGGAAAGCAGGACTGTGTGCATGCATGGAATTTCTCGGGGGCCCAGCAACTACCTTACAGCAATAATCAGCTCGCTGCAGATGTTGCAATCTGTTTGGACAAACTTAAAGGAGAACTATGAGGTGAGTGATTTTCACTCATCCTCATAGTTAGAGCCGACCTGTGACAAAAAAGCTGTTACAGATCGGTTCTGTTGATCAGGAAGTGAGCAACACATACCGTCGGTCACCGCTCCACGCAGGGATTCCCCCCTCCCCTCTCAGATCCTCCAGCGCTGAGTGGAGGAACGGACGGGGAGGGGCGGGCACAGCTGGCTCTGCCTCTAGATAGGCAGAGCCAGCTGTCACTCATGCAGCTGGGTGGATCCAGACAGTATTGTCGGGATCCGTCCTGGCTGCAGCGCTTTCAGTTGCACGCGATATACTGAGCTTTGGGTCACGGGAGGAGGTTAGTATATGTCCTCTTGTGACCCTAAAGAGAACTACGGGAAAAAACACTTACCCTGTAGTTCTCTTTTAATTACCCACCGTGGAAGAGTACCTGTACTGTTGAAGCTCATCTCCCCCCCAAAAATGGCAAACTTGGATGGAGTGTTGATACGGTACCACACAAACGCTTGCTACACAAGCTGAGGGCTATGGGCATAGATGAGGTGGTGTGTACGTGGATAGAGAACTGGCTACGGGAACGTGTCCAGAGGGTATCTGTAAATGGCACCTTTTCAGACTGGGCTAGTGTAATGAGCGGTGTGCCTCAGGGTTCTGTGCTGGGTCCCATATTGTTCAACTTATTCATTAATGACATCGGGGAGGGTGTTAACAGCGATAATTCCGTGTTTGCGGATGACACCAAAATAGGGAGGGTAATAGACACGGACTTAGACATTATAACATTACAGGAGGACCTGGATAAAATAGGGGAGTGGGCATTAATGTGGCAGATGAGGTTTAATGTCGATAAATGCAAAGTAATGCACTTTGGAATTAAAAATAAACAAATGGGTTATACAATTATGGGTATGCCGCTAGGGAAGTCAGAAATGGAGAAGGATTTGGGGGTCATTGTAGACCACAAACTGAAAGGTAGCTTGCAGTGCCAGGCTGCTGTAAACAAAGCTAGCAGGGTCTTGTCCTGTATTAAAAAGGGGATGTATTGCAGGGACAAGTCTATAATTTTGTCACTTTATAGATCATTGGTTCGACCAAATCTGGAGTACGCGGTCCAGTTACGGTCACCAGTACTAAGAAAAGATGTCCTTGAGTTGGAAAAAGTCCAGCGGAGGGCAACCAAACTAATTAGGGGTATGGAGGACCAGAGCTACGAGACAAGGCTACTAAATTTAAACATGTTCACATTGGAGGTGAGGAGATTAAGGGGGGATATGATCTCCATGTACAAAATGTTCAATGGTGGCAGCAACATTAGCGATAAACTGTTTAAAATTAACTCCATTACAAAAACTAGAGGCCACCACCTAAATTTGGTGGAAAAAAAATTCCAGCACAAGGGGCGAAGGGGGTTTTTCACAGTTAGATCAGTTAGGGTCTGGAACTCACTGCCACAGACAGTGATTTCAGCAAAGAATGTGGAATTGTTCAAGAAACTTTTGGACGATTTCTTAAGGAACCGTAATATACAGGGGTACAGGTAGTCCTAGAATGAGATCCTAATAGGTTGGACTTGATGGACTAATGTCTTTATTCAACCTCAAATACTATGTATATCTTTCTATAGTGAATATTACAAGGTATTGTGCATTAAGAATATTGTAAATCATCAAGAATATTGAGAACCATATACATATTTGTGGATGTGGGAGTGAAGTCATTGTAAAAATGTATACCTGCACTCAGAACACCCACGGTGTCCATAGTGAAGGGTTTGGACAAATAGATATTTTCTTGGCACCACTAGAGGGAACCCTATAATCTCAGAAAACATAACAAAAATCTCAAGTGATAACATAGAAATTACAAAGAAACAAAGAAATCATAATCTACTACCCTGAAAACAAGATGACAAAATAACAAGAACAGGGCAGTGTATATACTTATATATGGGAACATGAGAGTGAGTTTTGGTAAAAAGAAATAGATGATATTATATACAACATATATAGGCAAATGTATTTTAAAAAAAAAGGGGGCTGTAAGCATATTATAAAATTGTGTGTACGTCTAAATCTTTATTTACACCTGAGGGGGGCCATGGTATTCAATTTATAAATCCAATATGTCTCCTATCTGCAAAGTGAATGGAATCTTTCAGCCTGTGGGAGGGTAGGGGAAAGCCTCAGGGTAGCCTCAGTAGCTAACACCATTAAGTTATCAGAGCAGCATTGAGTTTTACAACAAAGTGTCGGGATACTGAAAGATCAAAATAACGTTTTTCTATAAACCTTCGATGTTCACTGCTTTGTTTATGCAAAGTTCTAGAGGTACGGCCCACATGCTGTGAAACACAAGGACATCTTAGTCAATATAAGACAGACCCAGAGAGACTGAGTGGAGGGGCTGCATGACTGGGGGAAGGAATAGTCCCTCGAGAAGGGGTTAAAATAATAATGGGAATCAGTTGATCTTACCTGATTGGAGGTTGGAGTCAGGTGTCGAGGAGGAGCCGCACGGTATGGGACCGCAAGTGCTGATGGGCATTCTTTCCGGAAAATCGACGGAGGAAGCAGGTAGTCCTGCCCGCCCTCCGCTAATTTTTTGCAGTTGGAACGGTTGTTTATGTCATGGCAGCTTGGCGGGTTAAGGGGTCTTTGGGTGTACAGAAATGTGAGTCGGTTACAAAGTGAGGGGCCATCAGTTGGTATGGTGCTCCGTCCCCTTGATGGTGTCGGTAGTTGTCGGGGGCTTGGCCCCTTGAAACTTGGGAAGCAGTATCTGTCCTCGAGCTGGTGGGGATCCAGCTGGGGACATGGGAGCGGTTTTTAATAGAGGCCTTATTTTGGCTGATGGGCACCCAAAGATCCCTTCTCAGATCAAACAGTCGTTAAGATTATTTATTTGTATGTTATTTTGGTTATGTTTGGTAACTGTTCAATTTTGGTATGTTTAATAAAGGGCTGCTGTGGCCATTTAAATCCATGTCGCACAGTCCGTGTGTTCATTAAGGTTTTTAACAGAGGGACGTAATTGACGAATCCATCAGTCATGACAAACTCATGGGAGCAAGTAATGAACTGAGTGATTGGGTAAGTATGTCTAGCATTAGCCTTGAAGTGTCCTAATCCATGAAGGATAAACTGGCATGTAAGAAACTTCGTTTTTTTTCATTGGAACACTCCCTTCCTATTATCAAATAGGAAATTGTTCAAAAGCTTCAAGTTATTTTTGGTCATTTTCTTGATGTTCTTGATATTTTTAGCCCTTCTAAAAATGACTTGTAGTTTGGTGGACAGAACGGAAGTTATTTTGGGGTTCTGATGTAGGAGATGCCAGTTCTTATTTATAAAATGTCGGATGGCTTTGTAGCTGTGTAATAAAAAGCACAATGTTAGAACTGTTGTCATTTAGTGTTGTAGATATAGATGGAATCCAAAGATATTTGGAACAAACTTTCATAATCTTAGCCTCAGGGTAACCTTTTTCAAGAAATTCATTGTGTAAATGCAGTGTAAGTGTGTTGTAATCTTCTTCTTTATACTAGAATTTTTCCTAAGCCTGCAGAATTGTCCCTTAGGTACGTTATATTTTGCAAAGCGGGTTGTGACTACTATGGTAATGTAAATACAAGTTTCCTCCTGTAGGTTTCAATTGGTTTCTTGTGATAATCTGTCCATGTTGGTGTGTGAGTTCTGGGTCTAAAATATCAGCATATTGGGGTCAGTCACTGCAAGCCAAAACTGTGAGTTTTGAGAGAGTACTGAGAGCACTGAGCATTCATTCCTAAAAGATTACTCAGCACTGCAGGACTGTGTGATCTATCTGATAAGGCTGCTTGTAAGTGCACAGCCATGCAGACAGATCAGAGCCCTGCGTGATCTTTTATGATTGAATGCTCAGTGGAGGGCTGTGTCATAGACTCTGCTGGTCTGATCAATCATTCACCATGAAGATGCGTCAAAGGGTGAAAGGAAGAGGTTAGTGTCTTAAGTTCAACTTAAGGGGACCATTTACACTATTTGTGGGTTGGCATGTGCATGGGCCCACTGTCCTAGTCCTAGACCATATTTTTGGTTTGTAATACCCAAGTGATATCAGGAGAACGCCCTTCACTTCCTGCCTGACTGCCATGGACATGATGAATACTTATTTTATTCTATCTATCTATCTATCTATCTATCTATCTATCTATCTATCTATCTATCTATCTATCTATCTATCTATCTACAGTGATTAAATGTTTCTACTTGGGCAACAGCTAAATGGGTGACTCATACATTTTGGAAATTATGTCTGCCACTGAATTACACAACTTTTTAGATTATCTGCTCTCTTTAGGGCTTCTGCTACAAATGCAAAGCACCACCCAAGCTTGAACTGTGCTTCCTATGGAACTCTCTACCCCAACCTGTCCGTCTATCTCCCACACTGACTGCCTTTAGGCGATCCCTTAAGACTCATCTTTTGAGGGAAGCCTATCCCACCTCAACCTAACCACTGAACAATCACTTTCTCAAACAATCATCCCCACACAGCTACCTCCTCATGTATCACTTGCCCCACCCTTTTAGATTGTAAGCCCTCACGGGCAGGGCCCTCCTTAGTATTTTGTCTTGGATTGTATTGTGACTGTCATGTCTTCCTTATATTGTAAAGCGCTGCGCAAACTGTTGGCGCTATATAAATCCTGTATAAAAATAATAATAATAATAAAGTTTGTCAGTTATCATTTTCACAGAAACAAAGCAGAAGTTACCTAGTGAATTTGGTTTCAGCAATCTTTTTTTCTTACCATGTACTTTAGGAAACGGTGACTCTTAACTTGTTTTCAATGATTTGGTGATTGTGTTTAATGATTAGTGGGGAGGGGACGTTGATCAAGGACGTTGATGGAAATATAAGAATCCGGTATTTCATTTCTGGCCTAATAGAGACAACGCAGAATCTCTGATGAAGAATGGGGACTACAACATTAGAACTTTCACTGATAATTCTTTTCATTGGTGGAGCTCAAACGTAAGTAGAATTAATTAGTAACTGTAAGCTTTGTGAGTCACAAGAGAAAATTAGCAATTTATTTGAATATAAAAGTCTAGAAAATAAGAGGGATGACATAATAGGATATGTAAGGCTGTTGATTTTTGTTTCTTGATTGTCAACAATAAAACATTTTAATGATGTAATGAATAATACTACTACTAATAATAATAAGTATTATTATTATTAATATTTTAATTACTTTAATTTGTTAATCTTTTCTTCTTAAAGAAATACATTTTTATTTTGGTGCTTATTGTATGGCCAATCATTTAGTGTAGACAAATTCAGGTGAAATTATGAGCTAAGAGAAACAAGTTTATATATCACAAACAAGTATATGCTCACCAAGTAAATTCTAGCATTGTGCACCAGGAATGCACCAATACCGATACTAGTATCGGTATCGGTGCTGATACCGAGTATTTGGGCGAGTACTCGTACTCGCCCAAATGCTCCCGATACTTATCCCGATACAAGAACTTCCAGTATCAGGAAGCCGGGCGGCGAATCATTACATGCTGCCCAGCTCCCTGATTGGCCGGGAAACTGGCCCCATGCTCCTTTGTCACTTGGTAAAGAGGGAGCATGGAGCCAGCTTCCTAGCCAATCAGGAAGCCGGACGGCGTGTAATGACTCACCACCCAGCTTCCTGATTGGCCGGGAAGCTGGCCCCATGCTTCTTTGTCACTTGGTAAAGAGGGAGCATGGAGCCAGCTTCCTGGCCAATCAGGAAGCCGGGCGCTGTGTAATGACTCGCCGCTCGGCTTCCTGATTGGTACCTCATCATCTGGTGGGAGCATGGAGACGGCTTCCTGGCTAATCAGGAAGCCATGCAGCGAGTCATTACACACCGCCTGGCTTCCTTAATGGGACATCCGGTATCAGTATTCGCTATCGGCGAGTACTGAAAAAACTGTATCAGTGCATCCCCATGCACAATAATATGTCATGTGCATTGTATATAGCCAACCAAATCCACCCCAAATTCCCCACCTTTAACTTATCCAATACCAGGCCTGGATTTTTGTGGCCACAGCAACCATTTTATTAGATACAAAGCCAAATACCATCCTTACCAACATAATCGTAACTGAGTTTAAGGTCTTTGAAGGTCATCTTACTACAAAACCACCTGGTATCTGCGTACTAGGCCCCCAACTGCACAGCACCGCCTCAGGAACATTGGATCACAACTGCAGATACCAACTGAATCTTCACATGATCCATTACCATGGCGATGCCATACCTGAGATGGCTCCCCAAACTCAATGAAACAATGACTGCAGATACTTTCCTTAAATTGACCATACTACCCTGCCCAGCTGCATTGACAAATACTAGCACACATAAAATTAAAAAGAAACACATACCAAATTCACAAAAATTACTGCAGCTAGATTTAAAAAAAAAAAAGGGGAGGGGGAGATGGTGCTTTAAAGGAGAACTATGAGGTGAGTGCTTTTCACTCACCTCATAGTTCTAGCCGACCTGTGACAATGAGACTATCACAGGTCGGCTCAGTAGATCGGAAGGTGAGCGAACACATCCCGTCTTTTGCTCACCTCTCCATCCTGTCATGGCTCTCTGCCGTGACAGGGGAGGGGCTGGATTCCCCCCTCCCTGCTCCGATCCGCCAGCGCTGACTGGCAGAACGGACAGGGGAGGGGGCAGGTACAGCTGGCTCTGCCTCTAGATAGGCAGAGCCAGCTGTCAGTCACACAGCTGTGTGGATCCCGGCATAATTGTCGGGATCCGCTTCAGCTGCGGCGTCTCAGTATACCGCGAGCAGCAGCTTGCGCTATACTGCGACGTCTCAGTATACCGCGAGCTACAGCTTTACACTAGAAGCAATTCTGGTGGTTGAGCTACCGCCAGATCACTTTCAGAGGCTGGTGAAGAGTTCCTAACTGCCCACCACCTTGCGTCACGGACTCCATGACCCCTCCTGCTGGCCCAGGACCAGGTGTTAGGCCGAAGTGGAAAGAGAGACCAGAAAACATCCATTTGCCAATTTCTTTTTCACTGAATGGAGCCAGAAGTGACGCTGATTGCAATACTTATGGCTCCTCAGCTGTCATTCCCCGGCTAGAGAAGCCAGGGAAGAAGCTATTTAACCCTTGACGTCTCTTCCTCTGTGCTATCAGCCCCTGCTCTGTGCTATGTGCTTGTGAGCCCCTATGTGATAGCAATAAAAAAAGTTTAAAAAAATTTAAGTGACATGTAAAAAATATTTTTTTTTAAATGGACGTCTTTGGGTAATGTAGTTTTTTTTTTTTGCCAATTCACGACATGAGCAATTTTATGGTTTGATATGTTTGAACTCTATATACCCAACACAACCCCATCTTTATATTTTTTTAAAATGTGGTATTATATTGTGTTTGTGTGCACTAAAACCTTTTTTAGTGTATTTTATTACCAAAAATATTGATTTGATAAACATTTGTGGAAATAGCACTTGGCAAGGAAAATTGCAACTATCATTTTTTTAATCTACAGGACCTCTGCTTTAGAAAATATATAATTATTTGGGGATTTTAAGCATTTTTTTAGCCAAAAATGCCAATTTAAAAAATGGTCTGGCAGCGAAGTGATTAAGCAGTTGCAAAATTGTTTCTGTGGATTTCTAAAGGTTTCTCTCACCAAGCTCACCCGAGAAACATTAGCAAACTTTGCATGTTTGAACCATCAATTTCCTGAAATCTTGTGAGGAAAAGTACGCTAAACCAATTGCTTTGTGATCACATGACCAAGAGTGTCTTGGCATGTGCACACAAAATATAGCACTAATATGGGGGGATAACCTGCACCCCCCCAACCCCCCTTCTCCAGAGGTATAGCTCATCTAAAAATGTTTTCCTGCAAATTTTAATCTCAAAATATTCTTAAAATGTGCTGAGTATTATCACAGAAATATGTCATCATGTGATTTATTCATACTATATTATACTGTATTTCATATTGTATTATGTTGGTAAAAGTAGCACAAAAAAGCAACATTTTCACAACTAACCATTTTTATGGCACTTTATTATGTCTCTCCAGTGAGATAATGCATAAAATCAATATTTTGAACCATCAAAGAACAATTGAAGATGAATAATTAACTTCACTCTTAATCACTATGTTTTCAAATACCCTTTTTCTGGACAGGTGCATCCTTATCACCCCCAATGTGCTGTGAGTAGATAGTGAGGAGACCATTGTGGTGGATGCCCAAGGACACAATTCAAAATTCGAGGCTCAGATTTTGATTCGGGATTTCCCTCAGAAAAGAATTCATCTCGCTGAGGGAAAAGTCTTCCTCAATGGTGGCAATTCCTTTCTGGATGCAGTCAAACTAACGGTAATGTTGGCAGCAACCGAGATTCATATCACCCTAAGCTGATATACTAGCCCTGGGGACATTTAAACTATTTGAGCATATTGATCTATATGGATCCTATTCTGAGCTTTTAGAATTACTGTGGCATGTGAAAAATATTTAGCCCATTGAATGTTTCCTCTTCTGGTTTTCATATTCTGCATAGGCCCTCTAAGTAATACAATTATATAGGGAAGAATGCTTTGAGGATTCATATCTGTAAGAAATAACTCACTTCAACCCCCTTCCATCCTAGCATGTGCTTCCTTTATTCCAACAGGACACTGGGCAAGTAGGTTATACCTGTCTCATCATGGAAAATATTAGATTTCCCACTAACTTTAACTGTAATTCCTCCCTCTCCCTAGGGAAATGGTAGAACATTGGTCAGATTGTTGTTCCCCATGGGGAAGGGTTAGAACAGTGGTCAGATTGTTATTCTTCACAGGGAAGGGTTATGTCATTGGTCAGATTGTTATTACGCAAAGGGAAGGGTTAGGCCATTGGTCAGATTGTTGTTCCTCATAGGGATGGATTAAAACATCAGTCAGATTATTATTTCTTCATGGGGAAGGGTTAGAACATTGGTCAAATTGTTATTTCTTCATGGGGAAGGGTTAGAACATTGGTCAAATTGTTATTCCTGGCAGGGAATTTTTAGGACATAGGTCCAGTCAATGTTCCTCACAGGAAAGGGATAGGACACTGGTCAGATTGTTATTTTCCAGGGTGAAGAGTTAGAACATCAGTCAGATTGGTATTTCTTGACTTTCTTTGTAGCAGAAGTGAACAGTCCTTCCTACTGGATTGAGCAGACCTCACATAATGATATGTAAGCACTACTAAGTCCAAGAGTACTGTGAGCCCAGGGTGCATGATGAAGCACCCATTGGGAACCAGTGCATGACAGTCTTGGCTCTAAGGAAGGGGGTTGAATGACATTAGCTGTTATTTGACTTAGAAGAGACCAGCAGTGCTAGGTGGATGAAAGAAACAGAGGCCAGCTCTGTAGTGTGAAGAGGGTAAGTATTGCTTGGCCACATTTTTTTAATAGAGGGAGGGGAGCCCATAAAAAAGATCTGATTTTACCATTGCCTGTGTGGTATCAGCTGACACCTTCATCCAGAAGCATAATCATGCCATACATGCTTCTGTTTCTGCCACATACTTAAAAGTTTATGAAACTTTTTTATTTTATGCCAAACAAGTACATCCTAAAACAAAAATCAGACACACATTAATCTCAGTCTTCTATCTGCTCTGCTTTACTTTCAGATTCCAGAACAAAATGAATTTATAGACCCTACAAAGAAACAGTTTGTCTCAGTGAGTGTAAACTCAATGGCTTGCAAGATGGAGAAAGTTGTCCTGTTGTCGTTTAATGCTGGACATGTCTTTATACAGACGGACAAGCCCATCTACAACCCGGGCTCAAAAGGTAGTTTACAAAATCAGTCCGCTGGATAAAGGCATTGATCACTTGATTGAAGTTTATGTATAGCCCCAAATTTGTTTTAGCTTTAGTGTAAAGTAGGATTAGAAAACATGTCGGATTGGCATCTGTGCACCTGTTATGTATATTCACTCTTTATATTTGTCCTGGTGACCTATGACACAGAGACAGAAATTTATGCTATGGAGCAGGAATAAAGGGAAAATCTTTCAGTGGGCCATCTATCCTGGAGACTCACTTTCTATACTTCCTGTTGCATACTTCCTGTTGCATCTCCATGTAAATCTCCCCAATGGGGCAAAGCTAGGCTGACAGTCTCTCTAGAGCCTCCAAAATCTATGGCCCGGTGTGTCTTCTGTGTCCCAGGTATATCAACTGCAAAACAGTGTGGCAGTATTTTCCAGGGATGCAGCGTAGGCTCTCGGGTGCTTCGGGGGACTGAGGCCATAGAGGAGAAGGGGAGAGGTGACCACACTGTCAATAAGTTGCAGGATAAGGGCCGGTATTATCAGCCCCAGCTTTGTGCCCCATCCTGCATCCTAACCAGCCACCATGTTATTTGCTTAGGGTGTTGTGAACGTGATGTACCATTCCTGCCCATGCTTGCTGGACCATGTGTCTAATCATTTGGACCGTGACCGCAAGGTCCACATGGTAGAGGGCAGGTATGGCTTTCTGTCAAAGAAAAATTATAGAGTTTCTAATTTTTTCCATTTCACTAAACAAATGTGGCTTAAGTGTTGTCTGCTTTCTCCTTAGAGAGATCTCTATCCAAAATTTAATTTCCTTGCTCTATTGCAAATTTTATTTTAAGATAGAACCTGAAGAATATGGGCTAGATCAGAAGAAGGGAACGCTCACCTCCCTCTTGTCCTAGAAGTGGGACAGATCGCTATAAGGGGGCTGGGTGTATTCACATTTGATGAGCCTGTGGCTGACATTATCTCCCAGCATCCTGCTATATTAAAAAGAAGCAGAATTTAATGCTTTGTTTCTTCTCTTGTTTTCTAGTACTTTATTGGATATTTGCCATGGACTACAAACTGAAGCCAAAGGAAAGGCCTCTAAAAGTTGAAGTTTTGGTAAGCCTGAGTCTAATTTTTCTGTTAAACAATTTTTATGTATTTATGCATGTTTACATTTACTAATCTGTTTAGTGCCATGACCCAAAGTTCACTGGCTCTACACCCCTGGTCCGATACTTCTAACCATGTTCCAGTATTACTCATTGTCCATCCCTGCTCTGAGTTGCATAGCCTTTGTTCAGAAAGTGCCTTGGCGAGTCCTTCTTATTTTGCTTATACTGTATGTGCGTGCCACAGCCCCATTCATTCCTATAGGTATATGATATCTATGATATATTCCTATAGGATATATACTGTGTGTATATATACTTTGTGTATATATATATATACATATATATATATACACATATACATATATATATATATTAGGGCTGGTAATGATTAAAATTTTCGTGTTCGATTAATCGAATTTTTTTAATCGATTCATTTTGATTAATTATAACGCACATACAGATCCAACTACATTGGTCTATACACATACAGCACAGCAATGAAGTAATACAATTAACTAGGATCACACTAATCCAGCACGTTATTAATTTAAACATAAGTATTAGCTTAATATTTGAAGTAGCAGCAGCATTCCATTTCATGTAAGGACCTGATTGCAACATAATATCAGTAAATTTCAATGGGCACATTTCTGGGAGTGAGATGGGGGGGGGGGGGGGTTTAATGGAGAGCCACATAGTGCATATATATAAGTTTAAGATAAGACAGAAGCTTGGTGCTTCTTGGGCAAACTCACTGACCCAAGTAAAACGCCCAGGTGGGAACCATGCCCATAGGCAATAATTTGTTTTCACATGTTGAGCGTTTTACAGCGCATAAGAACGCGCTGTAAAATGCCCAGGTGTGAACCCAGCCCCAAGCAGTTGAACTATGTCTGCACATCCTGTACTTCTTTGATGTCTAAAGTCATCTGTTGTTCCTCCTTGAAATGCCTGAAATAATCTTTTATTTTTGAATGGTTTTACTTGTACATCGACTTCATGGAGCTGCATACATTTATAGCCTAAACATTGCTTTGTTGCATTTTTACAGACTCCGGATAATATCATTGTGAAGCAAGAATCAGTTCATGTTAACTCCGGTGTGGTTGCAAAAGCTTATCAGCTAACAGAACCAGCCAGGTAAGAGGGGTAATTGGTGTGTGAAAATAGATTATTTGTGTCTTTAGAAAAAGCATCCACTAAGAAACCAAAACCATATCGTTGCAGTTAGCAGAAGATTATACAATTGTCAATGTTATTTTGCTGATCAAGGATCTCTACCCTGACCCATGAACTAAATGTCCAAGGAACTGCAAAAAAAAATCCTGAACAACGAGGAGTAGAACTAATACCATAAATGTTTTACATATTCTGAGATATCAGATGGGGGAAAACATCTAGATTCAGAAATTGCTGTTGACTTACATGACTGATGGATTTGTCAATTTCGACCCCTTCATTAGGTTCCCAATAAACACATAGACTGTGCAACATGGATTTCAATGGCCGCAGCAGCCCTTATATGTAACCATATAACAATTATCCTGTTCCAATCACAATAACCCGATTTGCTAGATCCACCCCCTGTCACTAGCCACACTGGGGGACAGCTCCAGAACTAACTATTCCTGACTTACAAATAAGCCAAGCCCCCATCAACAGCTGACACCTGTGGGTGAAGTACCATACCACTAGATGCCCCCCCCCCCTTTCTTTGTGTTTGTCTCACATTTTACAGACCCCGTAAGCCACCAAGCTGCTGCAAGAAATACACACACATACTGTATATATCATACATAAAGTATATAGCCCAACTGCCATCAACATTGGATAAGAGAGGGCAGGTCAGGTGGGACAATCATATCCCTTTATCAATTTGCCAGAAAGGACTCTGAGCAGCCCCTGCAGTACCTACCCATGAAGCTCCTCCCTACCACCTGACCCTCATCCTCCAATAAGGTTAGATCTGCTGTTCAAACTTTAACCCCTTCCCAGGGAAAGTTCCTCCCACCAGTCACATAGCCCCTTTGCTTATTATCTCTGGGTCTGTCTTTATGTGTATTTTAAACTCTGAGTTCCGTGTATGCAAGAGGTCTTCAGCTCCTTGAGAAGATCCATATAACAAAATATAGAGAGTATTTTACTTTTTTTCTGTTCTGTTTTATGCCTGTATGGGCTGTTATAACTTCTAGTAGGCACAATGTGAAATGATAAATTGATCTCAGCTATGTTGTCTATCTATAGTGGTCTCCACTCGTTATCCATCTGTAATCCGAGCTTTCAGACACTAGTTGTTTTCAGCACAGGGTTTCTGTCTAGTGTTTGCAAGTATCAGACCGGTGTTTTCCTATGAAAGCAAATTGAAGGTTTGCTTTACTCACAGCCCCCTCCCAAATACAAATGGCTTATTGAAGTGAATGAAAAATAAAGTTGAAAAACGTACCTCGGCGTGCCTTCCGATGCTCCCCGGAAGAGCTGGGCAGTCAAAATCCAATGAGATTGTTGTCTTGCAGTGGTATGCAGCATATTTTTGTGGAATTCCAAGCACCAACTCTCAGGAGGGGCAACAGTAAGGCACGGTGATATTACCCATGCCTTCCGGAAGCCAAAATTAGTATTTCTTTTCTTTTTTTTTTGGTACAAACCTTTTTTTTTTCAATGTTTTTTTAAGCCATTTGTATTTGAGGCTGTGATTAAAGTAGGCCTTCCATTTTCATGGAACGTTCACTTTAGTAAAGTTTTCCCTACACTTAAGTACTGCTCTAATGTTTAATTCTCTGCTACCTGAACATCTAACACCTAACCTAACCCTTAAAATGAACCCTTGACATTTAAACCCCCATTCAACACTAAACATGTAACCCTTAACACGCTCTTTAACACATAAGGGTCTATTAAACAATGTGCACTATAACATGACATGTGCATTGCATATGTCCTTGGGTCACCTAGCCAACCAAATCCACCCCAAACTCCGCCACCTCTATTTACAAACGTTTTCACACAAGATTCACACAACTTTCAACCAGTTTTCATGCCTTTTCCAACTGAATCTTATTAAAAAATGTGTGCATACAAAATGTGTGCATATGTAGTGAAAGATTCTGTGAATCTTTTGTGAAAAAATGATAATTTGACCTCCTAAAATGCATCTCAATGTTATCTCAATGAAAAAAACATGACCATAGAAGTATGGAAAGCACATTCCTAAGCTTTTGTAAATTGTTCTGAACGAGTATTGTTCTTTGAAGTAAAGATCATTAATTTCTTATCGCCAACTACCCTTAGCCTGGGGCTATGGACTATCACTGCGAAGTATGAAGATTCTCTGCATAACTATACCACGCATTTCGAGGTGAAAGAATATGGTAAGAGAATTGGATCAGTGCTATGATTGCATAATATCTGAATAGGGGTTCCAGTAGAACCTGGTGAAAATGTTATCACGAGCTGAGTTCCCGGCAGACATAAAATACACAAATGAATGCAGCTCTTTATTCATTAAAGGAGAACTATGGGGTTATGGCTTTTCACCATAGTTCTCTTTAGGGTAACGGGAGGACACAAACTAGCGTCCTCCCTTCACCCTAGGCTCAGTATACCGCGAGCTACAGACTTACAGCTGGCTCTGCCTATCTAGAGGCAGAGCCAGCTGTACCCGCCCCCTCCCCCGTCCGTTCCGCCAGTCAGCGCTGGCAGATCGGAGTGGGGAATCCAGCCCCTCTCGATCCTGTCACGGCTCTCTGCCGTGACAGGGTCGAGAGGTGAGCGAACGCCGGTATGTGTTCGCTCACCTCCCGATCTACTGAGCCAACCTGTGACAGTCTCATTGTCACAGGTCGGCTAGAACTAGTTCTCCTTTAATACATCATACATTTTTTGTGTGTGAAATGCAACAAGTGTAAGAAACTAAATTGGACTTGTTATTAGACTTTAGCAATCACCTATAATACAGCAATTAGCCTGAGAGAGGGAGGTACAGGACTGGAAGCCAATCAGGTGTGACAAAACAAAAATGCTGATAAGGAAAGAAAGGAAAGAGGTAATTGAGGTATGACTTCATTGGTCTACTGCTACTCCTGTCCAATAAGCCAGCTGGGTGTGGAGAGAGGACACTACTGCATTCACTAAAAATGGTGTCATAATCCAGGTTGTGCTCAGGGCCAGTGCTAGGTTTCCTGCCTACACAGGCAAGGTGCATTTTTGCGCCCCCCCCCCACTCCCCGACCCTGACCCCCTGTAAAAACAGGGCATTTTGACAAGTACCCATTTGAGAGAGCTGAGGGGTGTGGTGTAAGTGTGCTGAAAATTGATGATTATTCTAGCTTTAGTGACCGAATAATCAGGATTTTATTAAAGACAGGAGGCGAATATTTTGCATAACTTTCTTTACTTGTCCAGATAGATGATAGAGCGGATGCCTCGGGAGCGTAAAAAGGCGATCACCGGTTTTAGCAATTTGGTGAAGCACCAAGGGGCGGAGCTCAGGCCGAAGGGAAGGCAGGTGAACTGCCAAAGACGGGAGTTCCAACGAAAACGGAGGAAACGCCTTGAGGCTGTTATTTTACATTAGTACAGGGCTCAAAATTTCCACTCGCCTGCTCGCATTTGGCGGGTAAAAATAAGGTGAGGGCGAGTGGAAATCTGGGTCTCTAAGTACCGGTCCGCGGGCCAACTCAGGCCCGCAAGCCGGTACTATGTGGCCCGCAGCCAGCTGATATGTCAGGCACACGGTCGCAGACTAGCAGCTCCACGGTCTGCATCTGTGTCGGATGCAGACCACAGAGCAGCTCCTATCAGCTCTGGCTTCCTTCGGCCGTACCTCTGACAGTTCTGAGCTCCGGCCGAAAGAAAGAATGTATGCAAGCAGGATCGATCCCTGGTTATCTGGGGGTGCTTAATGAGGTCTGCTGCAGACCTCTCTAATAACCCCCAGATAAGCAGGGATCGATCCTGCAGTGCTCACAGCCTCCTCCCTGCAAAGACGTGAACAGGTGAGGGGATGAGGGGGCAGGGGGGTGTTTGCCCATACACCTTACAACCATCGCACGACTTTCATTGTGCGATGGTTGTAAGGTTATTAATATTTCGTACGATCTGCCCATCTTGGACAGGCAGATCGTACTTGCGATCATCGCAAGTCCTCCCTGCTGAGGGGAGGGCTTCCGATGATTGCAGCACTGAGCGGGCCAACCCACCAAAAATCGTGTGATTTTCAGCAGGTTTTCCAGCGCGCTCGGAGGACAAAAGACGTGCGACCTTACAGTAGAAGCGGTCGCACGCTGCCCATAAACCTGCCGATTATCGTACGATCGCGGGATCGCCCACAACTATGGTACGATAATCGGCAGGTGTATGGGCACCTTTAGTGTATGTGTATCATAGGCCCCATTCACACCTACAGTATATTTCAGGTGTGATGGGCAGATTAGGGATTCCTGCTGCAGGAAAATGCAAGTTCCTAACGCAGGAATCCCTAATCTGCCGTTTACAAGCAGCAACTATCATAAGATAAGAATTATCATAAGATTATTTAAGAGGGTGCGTTTAGGGGGGGAGTTAAGGCCGGGGCAGGGTAAGGGTTAGGTGGGGCAACTGGTGGCTAGTAACTCTTAAGGCATGGCTAGTAGCTCAGAACTTTAAATTTTGAGCCCTGCATTAGTAGACACTCCTATAAGGTCAACAACCCATAGGCGTGCTGAAGCGTTTTTGATATTTCAGTGGACAGTTTTCCTAACTGTATCAGTATTTCCAGATGACCATGCTTTACAACATAACAACCACCTTGTTATTTAGTACAATGAAATCACGATTTGATAAATATCACACATTCAATTAATCTTATCCCTTTCATGTGCCCAGTCCGGCTGTGGTGCATTATGGCATAGACATGTTTAGTATCAAACTGATTGTTAGTCTCTGATACATTAGTTATATAAACATATATCCAACACAGTCAAAGTTACTTGTAGATGTTTATTGTGTAGTTGTATATCGGACAGGCATGTTTCCACTGTTATTAGTAGGGCTTGGATTATGAGTCATTCTGCTTATGGGTTCTTTGACATCCAAATGGCCACTTACAACTGGACTCATTACCAGGCTGTAAAGATTCTGTGCTAAGCAGGATTTTTGATACGGCTAGAATTTTTACAATAGTTGAATGGTATTTATTATTGTCTGCTTGGGTCTTGAGCTGAGATGTGTTCTAGTGTGGGATGATATGAGATGTGTCTCAAAACTCTGCCTGACCCAACACACAAGATTTATATGTAATTGCCCTTTGCTGACTTCCAAATATTAGGAATTTGGAGAATTGAGGGTGGTGCTGGCACCATGCTCAGCATGAATCCCTCTTCTCCCCATTCGATTTGAGGATCATCGAACCTCATTGTTTTTACACTTAAGGCATTTTTTATTTTATTTAGGCAAAGCAGTGAGGGAATATAACCACTGTCAGATTTGCATTGCTCTCTGTGTGCCCTTTAGCAAAATTCATTCCCTCAAATTGTCCTGATCACCAATGTCACTTGTAACTAAAGTGATGGTAAGTCTAAAATTTTGAGTTGCCACCAGAAAAGGAATTGAAGGGAAATCTTATACTAGTGACACTTATTCCCATGAAAACTGACTAAAAGGGAATCACATTGAAATTCTATTCTCTCACAACCTGTTGATTCAGCAGAATAACAAGTAAGGGGAAATCTCCCTAATGAGAAAAATATGGCAAAAACCCCCCAGAAAATTGACAGAGGTTTTACCCTTCCCTACTCTATCCAAAATAAAAAATATATTGAATTTAGACATACTTTAATCACTTTGCTTTTCCTGTTTGATTATTGATTGATTTATTTTTTTCTGCAGCCTTGCCCAGCTTTGAAATAAAACTGACACCACACAAGAAGTTCTTTCACATTAATGATAAAGAGTGTGAAATTGGGATGCAAGCTCGGTGAGTACATGGAACATAGTTTATATTTCTAGTTTATGATGCCTGTGTGTGTTCTAGTGATCAGTGATCTCTATCAGGGGTACTCCAATACCGATATCGGTATTGGTGCTGATACTGGGCATTTTCATGGGTACTCATACTCGTGAAAATGCCTTGATACTAAGCGCTGATACCGGTGCTTTCAATTTTTAAACACAAGAGACTACTGCAAGATCCCACTCCTTCTGGGGACCTTGTGGCACTGCTTACAGCCAGCCACACATCTTCTCCTCCTCCTTCCTGTGGACCTCCACTGCCTGCCTTCAAACCCCTGTTGCGACGACGCACAGCCCTCCTACCGTACCACCCCAGATAGCCCTGGTGAGATGCGGCACAGCCCTCCTAATACTCTGTGCAACCATGGCGAGACACCGCACAGCCCTCCTAACACCCCGCACAGCCCTTGTGAGATGACACACACCCCACACCTAAAGCTTTGTTACCTTTTGGTGTGTGATTTTTGTATTTGCACTATTCTTGACATTTTCATTGCTATGATGTAAACAGTAAGACTTTTGCCGGTGTAATCCACGTTTTCCTTCATTTATTTTTAGTTACCCAGGTGGAATGTCAGTCAACGGAAAAGCATTTGTTGTGTTCGGTGTGAAAACAGAAAACTCAATGAAAAACCTACAAGATTCCTTGAGAATGGAGTGAGTAAGATTTGTATAACTATAAACATTATTTTTAGAACATGTAACTTTGATTCATGTGATTCTTTTAGACCCCGTTCACACTGTCATTCTGCATTAATGTTAATGCACCTTCACAACACACTTGCATTGCAGCTCAGTCCGATACACTGCAATGTACTTATGTGCATTGCTTTGCTTTGCTCTGCCAAAAATGCTGCATGCACCTTTGGTGAGATAGGCAGTCCATCCAAATGTCCTAATGCAATGCACATTAATGATTGTGTGCTAACACAGCGCAAAAATGTGAACCAAGTCTTAAGTGTAATGTTTATTATGTTGCATGTAGAGTTCACATGCTAAATGTAGAGTTTACACCCTAGTATACCACATATATCCTCCTTTCACATCATACTTACCCAGTGACCTGCCAGATTAACTGGCTGGACTTCCATTTCTCAATTATAGAAACATATTACTAAGATAGAGTGAATCAAGAGATGGGCAATAAAAATGGTGAAAGGTCGGAGGGATAAAATATATCAGGAGAGTCTGGGGGAATTTGATATGTGTGGTCTGGAGGAAAAAAGGGAGAGGAGGGAGATGACCGAATCCTTCAAATACATTAAAACAGTAGTAAACCACTACGTCCTGATTAGGCTTTTCCCATATTGTGTATGTATGCTTTGCATTCTTGTACATTATGCAGCCATCTCCACCGCCACCACTTCCGAGTTGCTTGGGAATCTTCTTAGGGCATAATTACCTTACAAGGGCGCCCTTCTCTAGCACTCTTCGACAAATCCTCTGTCTGCTGCTCGACTCTCCACCGCCGCCATCTCCACCACCACCCCTTCTGAGTTCCATGGGAATCCTCTTCGGGCATTGGATGGCCATTCATGAAGCCACTCCTGCTCATGCACACCGTTGCTTCATCCTCACCAGCTTCAGGCCCATTCACAACATTTTGTGTCCACAAGAATACAAAATCTCCAGAGGAAAGAGGAAGAAGGTTTTTGGCAGAAGACACATTGCATGAGCCTTCTGCCAAATATCCCAACTTCCTAGGAATTCTTTGTTTTTTAACTTTTCTTCTACTTTAAGGGTGTAAATAAAGTTCAGGAGTTCAGTATATTCAGTATGAAGCTAAGATCACAAACACGAGGTCCTGACCTCAAACTCTCAGGAGGAAAGTTCAAAGCTAACCTTAGAAAGTATTTTACCGAAAGCGTAGTTAGTTGATGCTTCGAACAGACCTTCCAGCAGAGGTAGTGCGTCAGTCAACAGTAAGTCAATTTACAAGAACTCCCTTCCCTATACACACAAAAAAAAGTAAACTCACTGGGTCCTTTTCTGCCGTCTCTATTTTATGTCTCTATGTAATTTAAAACTGATTTAAACTGCAGGCTGAATGCACCTTGACCGTCGACACAATCCCATACCGTGATTCCATGTTATGGTTTTATGACTCAGATTTGAACCAACAAAGTCTGAAGGCAAAATATATTACTATAGAAAATATATAAAATAAAGAACATTCCTTAATCGGTATCACGTACCTTGGTGTGAGCCTGAAGTGACGAGGAAGGTCTTCCCTTGCAGCTCTCGTCTGAGCCCCACTGGAGATGGAACAGTAGTTCTACAGACAGAGAGGGGCTGGTATGACTGTTTGACACAGTGGATACGCTGATGCTGAAGACAGGATGCCAGAGGTAGCTGGTGGTCGCTGGCAGATCAGACGACACTGGTGTGAGGAGCTGAAAGGTAGTCAGGAACAAGCCAGATTGGTAACGTGCGGTCAGCGTGGAACATAAGCAGGAGACAGAAGCGAAGTCAGGAGCAGGCCGGGTCATACACATTTTCGAGCAGAATGGTCCAAATCAGGAGGCAGAAGAATGGTCAGAGACGAGCCGAGGTCACAAGGCAGGCAGCAAACAGACACAGTCAGTAACACAACAGGAATCAAGCTGGGTCAAACGGATATCAGGAACAGAATCACAGATGCAGAGTACAGCTGAAGATCTCTCAAGGTGCAGATGCAAGAGCCATCTTTAAATACCCCACCTGCGCCAAGAACAGGCGTGCGCACGCTACAGCGCGTGAGCATCGTTTTTGCGCATTACTAGCACCGTAGTGCTGAATACGCACATGAGCATAGTTTCATGCAGCAATCCAGGCAATAGCTGCACTATGGGCACTGACTGATGTACCCTGACAATCGGTAGTCATAAGGTATAAAAACAACACACATAACTGAGTGTGAAAGGTGGAAAGCATCTCATCATTTTTAAGGGAAATATAGGGCAGTTTTGCCATTTCTTTTCTGTATTATAGTCAGATCTACAAAATGACATTTTATCAAATATTAGCAGGTTTTTTTTAATGACAGATAAATATGAAATATTGCATATATTCATATATTTGTTTCCAACCAGCATGTGGGACTTTAGACTCATTTTCACAAGTTTCCCAGGCTGACCTTTTCTACTTTGTTGGGAAAGCTAAGCTATATAGCTCAAACTGAAATTTACACACAAAGAATAAGATAAGATAGATAAGTTATCAGTTACCACACTAGATAGCTCAATCCAAAGTTTCCATCTGACAAAGTGAGCCTCAATGAAGGCAGATGTAAACTAAAAAACAAAGTGCACAGTTCATCATGCGTCCCCACAATCCACATTTGGTGGATTGTGGATGACTCTCTCCTGGAGTGATAAGCTCAAAAACTGTAGAACCAGCACACAATGATCTTCCAAAGAAATTCAAACTTTATTTAACATGCATCTGTACAAAGAACAACTGCTGACGCGTTTCTGCCTTACTCGGGCTTAGTCATAGCTGCTATGCTTTCATGCTAATTCTGCTTTTCTTTGCTGCTTTTCTGGCCTTAACTTCCAGATTGCTGATGGTGAAGGGAAAGCCAAACTGCATAGAAAAGACCTTGTGAAATATTTCAAGTCTTCAGAAGATATGCTGGGATCAAGCCTGTATGTCATGGTGTCTGTCATCACTCAGTCAGGTAAGGTCACTAATGAACACCCTGTAACAGAAATGTTTAAAGCTGAACTGCAGCCAAACAAATAAACACACAATTAAAATACATATAATGCAGTCTTACCTGCCAAAGGGCTTATATTTCAGCTAATTCAGTCCTATGATTTACATGGCTCTGCCAGACTTTCCAATCAGACCGGTGACTTGACTTTTGGTCACCTCACTGTCCCACAGACACTGATTGGACAGTAACTGAGCAGCAGCTCATCTGTAAGCAGGGCTTTCTCTATGGTATTTGCCACCTGAGGCAATGTGCTGTCGTTCCGGCTGGGCGTGGGTGCTGGCAGGGAATGGTCTCAGACCACAGACATGTAAGATTTGCTTTGTTCTGAATTGAAATTTGTACAAATATCTGCATATTCGGACATTCGGACGCATTCATCCAAATTTCCAAATTAAAGAAATAATGAAACCTAACGTATTCAAATTTTCTGATAACGAAAATCAGATGCATCTGATTTTTTTTCCGTTTATCATTCGGAACGAACCTTTGTTGTGAAACGTTAGCATAATAATAATAATAATAAAAAAACAAAACAGTGTGCCCCTCCCCAATTCATAGGAATTCCCCCTGGAGGAGGCAGCATAACTCTACGCCTCGAATTATCCAGAGCTGTGTTCCTCAATGGACGATAGAGAAAGCCCTTTAACTAGAATGGCCGAACCTGCCTCTTGCTAAGCTGTCCTTATAAGTTGAAATACATTTATACTAAGTTGGGTGAGGGACTGTAAGTAATTAATCAGTTGGAACTTCAAAATACACATGGTTTTTAGTGGAGATGCACTCTAGTATTGGTATCGGTGCCAATACTGAGTATTTGGGGGATTACTTGTACTCACCCAAATGCTCCGATACTTACCCCCGATACCAGAACCAGGAGATTTCCTCTAACCTGCAGTGACAAGTCATTACCCTCCACCCGGCTTCCTTATTGGCAGGGAAGCCGGCTCTTTGCTGTTTGGTCAGCTCCATGCTGAATGGCCTGGAACCCAGCTTCCCGCCCAATCAGCAGCAAGCTGACCAAACAGCATGGAGCCGGCTTTCTGGGCAATCAAGAAGTCGGGCAGCAGGTTATAACACGCTGCCCGGCTTCCTGATTGCCCGGGAAGCCGGCTCCATGCTAGCAGAAGTACCGGTGCATCCCAATTTTTTCAGTGAAAGCTTTTCACATAACAACAGACTTCTGTAAGTCTTATTATTATATTATTATGACTTCCATAATCATCAAGTCTCACCATAAAGATTTTTCGTACAACTGTAGAAAATGCTGTTTTTTTAATTACTTATCCTACCAATAACATGGCGTCTTTCTCTCCTACAGGAGTTAAAATGGTGGAAGCTATGCTAGACAATATACCTATTGTGAAATCTCCATATAAAATCTTCTTCACCAAAACCTCCAAACACTTTACCCCGGGAATGCCGTTTGACCTTAAGGTATGTCTAAGTGAGCAACAACCTGTATTATTCATTCAATGTTATTTATGGATAGAATAGCATAAGGATCGATAGGCTTTCTGCCTTTTACTTACCAGGAAAAGTTTTAGTTAACCCTTGCAGTGGGGCTACCCCATGCACTGCAAGGGTTAAGTGCTCATTTTTATCTAAGTGATAAAATAATAATGTTATACCGAACTCACCCGAAGCTCCAAGCCGGGCAGCTGTCACAGTGCTCCATTCAACCTGTCTCCTCCTCCACTGCAGCATTGGATTCTTCCTCAGCGTCCTCAAATCTATACGCTGTGTATAGACGTGATGATTTACAGGGCCTTGGACCGCTACCGAGGAGGGGAAGAGACATTGGTAGGCCCGGCCTAAGAAGAAGCTGGCTCGCAGCTTCGGTGAATATAACTATGCGTTTTTTTTTTTAACCTAGTGTAATGTTGCGGAGCTCACAGAGCACTCGCACAGCGTTTTTCCATTAACGAAAAGTCTTTATTGGTCTTTCAACAGCAGATACTCAAGGAAGTTCAACATACAATAGCTTTTCTTCAGCAGAATATATATATTGGCTAACCAATCACCGAGTTGTTCCATATACTCACGGTGTCCCAGTCATTTAATAGTTCTCTTTTGCAGCACTGCTGCTCCAGCCTCAATCTTCAGGGCGACTGTCTGGTTCCCCCAGACAACCTCAATAACGTGCCAATCCTCACAACAGCACCGTGCTGCACTGGCCTCTACACTGACTCCAGGGTGGAGCTCTCCTGTCTCCCAGGTGAGGCCCTGAACACATCCCAGCACACTCTTCATGAGGGATGTGCACAGGTGCACAATCAGGTGCTGGTCACTACCAAAGCACGGACCCAGGACTGGAGATTTCGTCCCACCCAGAGCTCTAAGAAATCTCCTGGCTCCAGGATCCCAACTAGGATCCAGAAAACCTGGAAAGGACTGAAAAGGCAGTTCTCTCCTGGTACACGTACTTTCTTCCTGGAGCCACTCAGCCCCTCTGGCTGAGAACCCTGGGTGACTTTGAGGCCACCTAACACCGTGGTATTGCCTCGCAATGCCACACTAGACACAAACGGTTCTTCTTTAAAGTATATCTAAAGCCCAAACCTTTTCTTTAGTTTTGAATAAAGTAGGGCTCAAGTTGTGTTATTGGCTTCAATGGCTTTGTTAATAAACAAAAGCAAACCTTTTTAGACTTATTTTGCCTGGAGTGCTGCATGGTGAAACTACGGGCCAAATTGTGACAAAATGTCGGAAATGTGAAATCGATATTTTTGGCAACATGGTTATTTTGTGTGTGTGTGTATATATATACAGTATATGATTAATGTTTGTGTCATTGGTTCATCAGTGATTAGTGTTTTGATCACTGGTGCGGCCTTGTCTTGAGTATAGCTTTGGTCAACAATACACAGAAAGGATGTCCTTGAGCTGGAAAGAGTCCAAAGAAGGGCAACAAAACTAATTAAGGGGCTGGAGGATCAAAGCTATGAGACAAGATCAATCAAACAATCAACAGTACAGCGCTAAAAGACTCACAATGTTACACCCAAATGGTGTTATGTTTTAAACGTGCAATAAAGTATCAAACTGAGTGTTCCAACTTGTTACAAATGTATATATATATAAAGGATGCAATGTCTGTTTGAACCTCTCTCGGAGGAAACACAAGTGCACCAATCAATACAGTTCAAGTGACTTTGACCGAGAGGCAAAAACCTTTGGCCAATCTGTTAGAAAAGGATCATGGGAGATTCAATAAAATTTTAAAGCCATACACCAGGCAAATGTATATGAAAATGTAATCTAGTTATGTATTCATTAAAATCATTTTATTTATTTAAAGACACTGTCACTTGCAGGACAAATGACAGTGTCTTTACAAAGCGCCCCCCCAACCCCCATACACTCACCTTACCTGCACACTCTCACAACTCCTACACAGCCAATGAGAGTACCTAGCACTTCCAGTTATGGGGGAGCATGTGATCTGCTTCCCCATGACAGTGCTTGGGCCTTGCAACCAATTACTAGGCCCGAACACTGTCACATGGCTATGTTGCCAACACAGCCGATCAGGGAATGCCTTTTGCAGACACTGTCACTCTGCTGTGCATGGGAAAGGTGACAGTGTCTCTTCAAACGTAGATAGTATAAAAACCTGAATCTTTCTCTATATTAGATTTCATTCATCGGGAATCAGACTGAAAAGGGGAGGGACAACAACATTAGCCTGTTAGGGTGTATTGCACTGCACAGTTCACGTGGACAGGGCTAGAATAATGGCACATTAGCGTGGTGAGGCTCCTTCATTCTCTGCTGGAGGCAGGTCAGTACCACACTGTATTGATCAACTACAGTGGAGGAAAGCGGTGTCTGGATTTAGATGTGTATTTAGCTGTTTGCCTGAAGTTTTGTTAGGTGGACTTTCTGACAGCCCATTGTTCCCCGGATTGCACTACCAGCACACTCTGGTTTACTCATTGCTGTTGGAGACATGCTGTTGAAGATTTGTCTGGTATTACAAAAATATAATATTTATGGTTTTTTTCACTTTTCATTAGGTGTTAGTAACTTATCCGGATGGGTCTCCAGCTTACAGAATCCCCGTAGTGGTGAATCCAGGAGCGGTAACAGGATTAACAGAGAAAGATGGAACTGCAAAGTTGAAAATGAACACACTGCCAAATAAAAGCTCCTTGGAAGTTGTTGTAAGTCATCTAAACCAAACTAATAACAATGTAAAAGTGAACCAATGATCTATTTTTATTACAGGTATTTATATAGCGCCATCGGTTTTATTCAGGACTTCCCATAGCATTCATTCACATCGGTCCCTGCCCTTGAGGAGCTTACAATCTAAAGTCACTGTCTCATATGCATACATACTGGAGCCAGTTTAGAGAGGAGCCAATTAATGTCTGTGTAGTGTGAGAGGAAACCCACATAAGCAGAGGAAGAACATGCAAATTCAACACAGCTAGTGTCCAGGTCCAGGCCAAATCTGGATTAAAACCTAGGACCTCAGTGCTGCAAGACAAAGGTGCTAACCACTGGGTTAGCTTAGGGGCTTCCTCAGGGATAGTGAGCAAAAATATTGACGGCTAAATTTACCTGAACCATGGTCACATCGCACCACCCCCACCCCCCTTCTGTGATCTGTGACTGGGCAAGTCCCATCAGCCACCAATAATATAGGTTGAGAGGACACTGTAGCATGCCTCCAGTACATGTTAAGCTTTTCTCCATGCTTTCGCAGCTTCAGAAATTGGGGTCTATGTAGAATGAAAAAGAATGGAAACATTTTGGTACATGTTTCACTGGTCTCATCGTGTAGTTCTTGACTTTTCTCTCTTTTTATATTTCATAAGGTTACTACAGCTAAGAAGGATTTACCTGATAGCCACCAGGCAAAGGCTACAATGACAGCCACAGCATACAAACCGCTACCCGGAAGTGAAAATTATCTGCACATTAGTGTGCCCTTGGCTCAGGTTAAACTTGGAGAAAACATAAATGTGGACTTCAATATCAGGAGCACGAATGAGAACATCCCACATGTGACCTACCTGGTAATGTGAATAAGAGTAATTTATTAGGCTGACCAGTATTTTTAATGTGTGAAAGCCTTTAGATATTAGTTCTGCACATATTTGGCATTTCATTTTTAGCAAAACCGAGTCATAAACAAAAATCCAAAGTGAAGCAAAATGACTAAACCTCTTGACATGCAAAGTAGTTTAGAGGCCAGGGCTCATACTGTAGATGAGTTCCACCTCATTATCTAAGAATAGGGATGAGTGAAATAGAGTTTTCATGTTTCTAAATATTTCTGCAAAAATATGAAGATTTCTGCTAAAATTCTCTATTTTGGTAAAATGAATTGCAGTCAATGGGGAACACCAAAATGAAGGTGGTGTATGGTTGTTTTCTAAGGGTTCAGTGGTCTTTAAATGGCTCCGGTAGTTTAATGGAAGCTCCTGGATGCCACAAAACATACCAATAGTAGTATAATTTTTTTTACATCTTTTAAAGAAAGAAAAGAACACTCAAACAAATTTAAACACAAAATGTAAAGTGACAGATAATGATAAACATAAAATATACACAATACACACAAAAAGGATAAACACCAATACAAACAACGCCACATTAAGAAAGTAAGCTACTTTTTTTCAAGCAAATTTGGTCTAAACAGCTCTGCTGAATTAAATTTAGAGTCTAAATGTAGAGTTTACTAAGAAGTGAAAACACCATATGCATCCAAAATCTAAGGGTCCCCTCGGGGACACAATAAAGTCTATTACTCGCACTTGCAGACATCTCATGTTGCAAAAATGTGCTATTGTTGTTACTTTAAAATCACTTAGGCTAGGCCAGGTTCACTCTAAAGCTTCTCTGGAGAGAGAATGGCCCTTAGGTGGACCTATCACCAACTTTACAAGCTGCCTAAATATAGGATAAGAATTCTATGCGATTGATGGAGGAAAGCATTCTTCCCTCCTCCAATGATCATTTACTTTGACTGTTGTAACATGGTGACCACACACCTATACAGCATGGATTGGCATTGGTAAATTATCCATAGACCAGGATCTTAGTCCAAGTAGACACTGACACTGGAGGGTGCTGTCATTTTGGGGTAGAAGCATGATAAAGGATTTTCCAGTAGTTGAGATTGAGATCATGGAAAATCCCTGATTAACGTTGATAAATGTATGAATAGTTCCTTCATATGTTCTCCTTCTCCAGATTTTAAGCAGGGGACGCATCGTGGCTAAAGGCAGAGAAGAATTTGATGAAGGTCAGACCTTTCGCACCTTAACATTGTTCATCACAAGTGACTTCATCCCATCTTTTCAACTGGTGGCCTACTATGTAGCAAACACAAGGGTCGGACATGAGATTGTATCTGATGCTGTCTTGGTGGATGTGGCGGATTCCTGTGTTGGAACGGTGAGCTAAGGGGTCCTGGTTGAGGCTGGAAGGCCTAAATCAGCCTAATTTGTATGGTTGCAAACTGGAAAGCAACAACTTTCCACTTTAACCCAATCATGACCAAAGGTCACTGATGTCTTGATGCCTGGTGCCCATAGGCATCAGGTAACTTGACAATAACTCTACAACTAATTTGACAATCTAAATACTTTTTCCAAGGGACTGTCAAGGCTTTTGTTCAACAAACACCCTACTTATGTAAACAGCTTATAATATTTGGTTAGACTTATCTCAGTTATTTATTTTTTCACTGCCTGTATTTATGTATTTTACTTTACTAGATGCAGCCTGTGCATGGCATAGTGACAGCTGTGCCAGCAGGCCTGTTTTATAGCACATGATCCCACATGATCACCATGATTGGCAGCCATAGTGACCACATTACCAGGAACTGACAAGAGCAGTCTCCAGCTTTTAGCTTTTTCAATGTCAATAAGAAAACATAATTTCTCAGACCAAGGAGCCAGTTCCACAAAGGCAGGCAGATTAATGTTCCATCAGCATGGGGCATTATGCTCATGAATATTAAGCTACAGAATGTGGGTGGCTTGTAGTCGGGAACGAGCTTGGAACAGTGGATCGTGCTTACTCCCTCTAGTGGTTAATGATCAATTTATTTATTTAATACAATATCTAAAATATGGAAAAGCAAACATGTAATAAATGTAAAAAAAAAATAACAAACAAAAGACCCTTAACTTTCCAAGACATTAATCATGTAAAGTGACACTAAACTCAAGACATTAGTCTAAAAAATGCAAGTAACTTAACTGATAAAAAAACTCTTATTTGTGTATCACTCGGCTGTAGATCCTCAAATCATCTCTGAATTGGTGCTGACACTGTCCTTCCTTCTGGAGGGGGGCTACTTTTGGTCCCAGTGGTCCCTGTGTGTGTTATGAAGTAGTCACCGGTCCAAGCTCGCTCCTGTGATTGACTACAATCTCAAAACAAATGAGTAAACTAAACGTGAGTCCATCACGGGAGCGATCTTTTTAGCGGTGACTACTCTACAACGCACACAGGGACCATGGGGAACAAAAGTAGCCATCACTCCTAGCTCGCTCCCGTGATGGACTAGAACAGTGTCAGCACAGGTTCAGAGATGATAATGAAGATCTACAGCTGAGTGATACCAAAATAAGCTACATTTTTGTTGAGTTCTCTCATGCCTGTGGGTTAAGCATTGAAGAGAAGTCTCCCACTGGGGACATGGGCAGCAATTAGAACCTGACAGATGTTCTAACCCTTGCACACACTGACATACATGTTGTAACTTGAGTCCTTCACTCTATGGCATGAATCTATGTCAATATTTCCAGAACTGAAAGATTTTATGAAATGTCAATTATTTTGCCACACAGCTGGAGCTGACTGGCAACAAAGCAAGTGACAACAAAGCACAAATTCCTGGAGGAACCATGAGGCTAAAACTGAGAGCAGACCACAATGCCAAAG
This sequence comes from Nanorana parkeri, assembly GCF_000935625.1. Lineage (NCBI taxonomy): Eukaryota > Metazoa > Chordata > Amphibia > Anura > Dicroglossidae > Nanorana > Nanorana parkeri. The sequence goes on along the minus strand of NW_017307142.1, from coordinate 166,533 downwards.
TGGGGCTTGTGGCAGTAGACAAGGGAGTCTACGCGCTCAACAAAAAATTCAAGCTTTCACAAACCAAGGTAAGAGCACTGACTTAGAGCTCAGTCCCATCAACAGCAGGATATGAAATATAGTGAGGTGTTATTTGTTTTACCTTTTCACAACTATTGTATCTATTGATAGTTTTGTTTTGCCCGTGGTTTTTTGTTTTTGTTTTGCGATTTTTGGTGATTTATGATGCCTAGTTGTTGCCTTTTATTGCAGCTCATTTATGTTCTGGTTTGAGACTTATTTGGGGCTAGACATGTGCGATTCGTTTCGTTCCGAACAAAAATTCAGACGAATTTTCAGAAATTCGGACATTTCCAAATCCCAATGCATCCAAATGTGCCCGAATCTGAATTTCCATTTCTGAATTTCGGATCCAGTCCGAATTTCATTAAAAAATGAAACTGAATCTGACGTGGGAATTTTCTGGCCAATCAGATGTGTTTTTCGGTTTAATGCATCCGAATGGGTCTGAACACGAATTTCTGTTACGGCAGCATGGGAGCCATATACAGTATATACATATAATACTAAAGCTGAGGTTCCTCGACCCAAATGGCATTCGGGATCCGAATTTCCGAATTGCATTCAGGAGCTCTCGAATGCCATTCGGGTCTGGGACCCTCAGCTTTAGTATTATATGTATATACTGTATATGGCTCCCATGTTGCAGCAACTAACATTCGTGTTCAGACCCATTCGGATGCATTAAACCGAAAAACACATCTGATTGGCCAGAAAAGTCACATGTCCGATTCAGTTTCATTTTTGAACGCAATTCGGACTGGATCCGAAATTTGGAAGTGGATATTCAGATTCTGACACATTCGGATGCATTGGAATTTGGAAATTCAATGTGTCCGAATGTCGGAAAATTTGTCCAAAACGAATCGCACGTGTGTACAGAGAACACCCTAGAAAAGAAGAGGCTCCATACTTGCCTTAGGAGATTCAGCTTTAGTATTAATATCTGTATATGGTTTTCTGTGTTATTCGCAACGAATATTCGTAAACTCATCCGAAACTAACGAAAATTCGGATTACGTCTGAATCTGAAACCCGAACCAAATTGGATTTCGGATCCGAATTCCGAAATATCAGAGCCAAACCGAATTTTTCCGCAGCTTACATGTCTATTTTGGGATATTGGTGGTATAGTCCACCACTGGAGAAAATAACTATACTTTTTTCCTATAACAGGTGTGGGACTCATTTGAGAGATCTGACATTGGTTGCACCCCGGGGAAGGGTGCTAACAGCATGCAAGTATTTTATGATGCTGGGCTGGCCATACAATCCAATGTTGGATGGGAAACCATTCAGAGAACAGGTACATTTCATACTGTATATAAAAGCAAAACTAAAGTCTTGCCTTTTTTTAATCCTAGAAGGTTATTTATTGCTGAAGAGACTCTGTATGTCTCTTCTGCCATAAGAGTGTCTGCCTTGCCTGCAAGCAGTTTCCTTCTGACTGTACATTGAGGTATGTGTAGAATCTCAGGATGCCTTGGATGCTGGGGCAAATCAGATCCAGTGTGCATGTGTAGAAGTTACATCATACCCAAGCTGGCCAATCAAGATGGCCAAACCCAGAAGTAGACCTAGTGAATGTCCCAACAGCGGCGTTGGAGTAATGAGGGAGATTGGAGCATTGCATTGCTGGAGGAGGCACTTTAGAAGGTAAGTGTGCACAGCATATTTGTGCATTATAGCAAAAGCCCAACCACCATGAAAGTTTCACTTTAAACTGTATACAAACTGAATTTGCAAACATGAATACAGTATACATTAGCTTATCTTTCAATGAACAAAAAAGTGCTGTACTCTTTTTGTCTAGTAGTTCTGTATCTTACTCTACAGAATTCCTCTCTCCTCATCTTCATTCCTTGGGATTTTAATGCAACATAGGCAGCGTTGTCAGCTCCAACAGGAAGTTAGGAGCTCACTGGATTTCTGAAAGTTCAATAGATTTTTTTATATACTTGCTGTATTTTTTAAAGCAGAAAGCATTAGGGAATTTGCATGTATTACAGAGATGTGCTATCTATGTTTTTTAAGCATTTGCCTTGACATACACGTTAACCACTTCAGGACCATAGGTTGTACCTGTAGGTCATGTTTTTGAAGTGGTTATACCAAGATCATGGCTGCAGCTTGGTGTCATTTACTTGGAGCAGGCAGAGGGTTTTCGAGTACAAGTGATCTGAGTGGCTGCACTGGCTTGTATGTTCCATAGTTTTTAAAACATTGTGCCACTTTTTTAAGGCTTGACATTAGGGATGCACCAATATGTGGGCCGCCGAAACATATCGCCCGAAAATGGCACTTTTGGCAAAATGCAGAAAGTGACATTTTGTTGGCCGAAATAGCGATGCATCCCTTCTTTCTCTCCTCCCCGCTGAGCGCTGCTCTGTGTCCCGACTGGGAGGGGAGAAACTGTCACAGGAGGCCGAGCACTGCGGGAGGAGAACGCTGTGAGCAGCCGGCGTCTCTCCTCCCACACCGCTCAGCCTTCTGTCACAGATCAGGAGAGCGGCTCTGTGGGCGGAGACGGCCATTGCTGTCACAGGAGGCTGAGCTCTCCTTCTGCACTGCCCCGTCCAGCCTCCTGTGACACTGTGTCAGGATGGAGAGTCCGTTACAAACACTCAGCGATCAGTGTTCACTGAGTGTTTGTAAATAATTGAGGACATGGTATGCTTACAGTGTCATCTATTATGAATGAACAGGAAGTGATCTACATCCCCTCCTGTTCATTCATGATTGTGGTTATAGTAAACATACTCTGTCCTCATGTTATGAATGAACAGGAACACTCAATATAGAGGATTCCTGTTCATTGATAACAGGGGCTGCAGAAAGAGATTGAGGACTCTGTGCCCTCAATCTCTTTTTCTATTTTAAAAGGTAAATATCAGGGGTCTGCTTAGACCCCTAATATTTCCCCGGAGCCCCTAAAAGCAAAGTAAAAAATAAAAATATTTAGTAAAAATTAATGAATAAATAAAACTAAAATATCAAAATAAATAAAAAGTTTATAAAAAAATAAATACAATTAAAATATTTAAAAAGTTTTTAAAAAGTAAAAAAAAAACATTTTTGGTTTCGGCCTGACATTTATTTTATTTCGGTTTCGTTTTGGTTTTGAAATTTTCATTTCGGTGCACCTCTACTTGACATGTTTGGTATCTATTTACTCAACATGACCCCATCTTTTATATTTAAAAAAAATTTGTATTATATTGTGTTTTTGTGTACTAAAATTAATTTTAGTGTATGTTTTCATAAAAAATATCAATTTGATAAACATTTGTGCAAATATCATGCAACATAAAAAATTGCAGCTACCATTTTATTTTTTATTCTACAGGGCCTCTGATTTCAGAAAACATGTCATTGTTTGAGGGTTTCAAAGTAATTTCCTTTTATCATTTATATTAAAAGATCCAAACAGCTATGGACAAGCTATTGTGTAGATATGTGTTCTTCTTCTACCTAAGACATGTTATTTATTTTTAACTTCATTACAGAGCCTCTATGTCAAATCCATGAAAAGCGGAAACCTCGTTCTACCGTCGTTATAATTGAACACAAGATGAATAAGGGTGAGTGAGAGAAATGGTTTGTTTATTGAGTCACTTGATTGAGATCTGACTGCCTTTGAATAGGTCAGTAAGTCTTCTAATGACCATAACGTGGTGCACTCAAAATATATGTAATGGTTTTTTAATATATTTATATGCCAACCAAATCTGTGAGGAGACTGCTTGTTCTTCTGCCTTTCCCAGCCTCGCAGTACCAGGACCTGGAGAAGAAATGTTGTTTGGATGGAATGCATGAGAATCCGATGCGGCATAGCTGTGAAAGGCGGGTCAGCCTCATCCTGGATGGAGAGTCATGTAGAAAAGCCTTTCTGGACTGCTGTATCTACATTGAGAAGAAAACGGAGAGGAACCTCAAGAATTACAATGATCTTTCAATAAGTAAGAAGTGATATTGCTGACCTCATAAAGAATCATAATATACCACTTGATAGACAATTGCTGTACTGGGTAAAAGTGTAACATAAGGCAAAGAGAAGCCAACATCAGTAAATAAAATTAAGTAAAAAGCGTAAGTAATAATTAATAATTGGAAGCACTTTGTAATGTATGGGGGTTTAAAAGCCCATCTCTGGGAAATACTCACTTTTTAATCTAAACATTCACAAAACCCTTCCTAAGACCTTATCCAATTACCTAAATCTGTCATCACATGACCTTCTGTGGTTACAATTCTGGTAGTGGAATGCAGTAAAAATGGCTAAAGCTTGGGCTCACTGCCAACTAGTCTTGTTACCCCTCGCCGTGACATCATTATGACATTGCTGTTGTCTTTAGGACCTTGTCAGGGCCCAACCAATTGACCAATGGCAGCAAAGTGGGCAACCAAAGAAGACTTAGGACCTGACATGTTGTGTGACCATTTAGATGAGCATTTATCTTTTATTTTTTATTTTTTTATAAATGGGCCAATATATTAGAGGGGGGTGAGGCATTGTTTGTGGAGGGTTCGCTGTCTGTAGTTACAGTGTATCTAAACCTAAAAACCTAAATGTATAATATTGAAGCTTACTAGTCCTTAGATGCGGTGGCTGCAGTAGGTTTCTTGTTTCAGGCTAAGAATATTTTCAGCGAATACAGAAAGTACCTGTTGATCTTGCCAAAATTGCAGTGTCCTTGCCACTTTCCGTGAGCTGGAAAGATAGAAAAACAATCTTACTTTTGTGTGAATGACTATTCCCATTATTAATGGTTAATGTAATGGAGATGAACATAGGCAGACGTGTTTGACGTCCAGCCTGGGTGGCAACCATGGAATTCTTCATAGATACAGTGGATGAGTAGATGTAGCCACCTAGGGGCATGAAGTGTGTTAACCTTTAAAAAGAATTAGAAGTTACATTTGCTTGTTGGTTACAGAAGTAGTAGATTCTGCATCATTACTGTCCTCGGTGAGGTCCATGATGTACAGTCATTGTGCTATAGGTTACTGAGATCAGTGGTCAATGACATGCTCTGTGAGTTTCCTCAGGACAGTTCTGACTCATCCAGGTCATTAGTCTGGGACTGCACTGAACACTTCCAAATCTGCAAACTTTTCAAAATGTGAACAGTGCATTCGGGTTGACTGCTACTGATTACTGTTAAATATGTTTGTATCTTTAGCTAAAACAGATTCTCTGGTAATGATATACTTATTGGAGGGCTTTTAATTTGTGTACAGATTGGGGAAGGGTCATATTGTCTGTCAGGCTTTTATTGCGGTCTGTGTTCTCAACGTGGAGATTTAAAGTCACACTACCACCACATGGTGACTTTTATTTAAAGAACACCCAATAAAAGAAGAGGCTCCATACGTGCCTTAAAACGTTGCCCTTCTACGGCAGGTAATCCAGACTTCCCGGTATGCTAGTCCAGCTGCATTCTCCCTTCTTCTATAACTCATGGTTGCTTCAGTGACCATGTAATTATAACAGAGGGGCCCCCCAGACTCTTCAGAGTAAATGAATAGCTGTGATCAGCAGCTGACAAGCCACTGATAACAGCAATGCATTCAAAATCTGGAATGAATATGGGTGTAACATGACACATGGTAAGGAAAGGTAAACTTAGCCTTTAAAATATAATAAATTCAATTCAACAGGTTTTTAAACATTATACAACTTAAAAAAAAAAATTCAAGTCACTCAAGCTATATATGTGGGTAACTTTAAAGTCTCTATTGTTATTGCTATTATTACATATTTGTCAGTAGGGATGTTTCGGTATTGAGTAAGAGTACCAATATTTTGCTTTCGGTACTCGCCGATACCGAGTACCGATACCGGTGCTTCTGCTGGCATAGAGCCGCCATCCTGGACAATCAGGATGACGCGGGCGGGTTATGATATGCCGCCTGGCTTCCTGATTGCCCGGGAAGCCAGCTACATGTTATTTGGCCGGCTTGGTTGTGATTGGCTGTGAAAACGGCTTTACAGCCAATCAGCATCAAGCCGGCTTCCAGGGCAATCAGGAAGCCGGGCGGCAAGTAATGACCCACCTCCCAGCTTCCTGATCGAGTCGGCTCTTCGGCCGACTCGAGGCTGATTGGCCACAAAGCCGGCTTTACAGCCAATCAGCAAGGAGCCTGCTCTTCGGCCGACTCGATGCTCATTGGCCACAAAGCCGGCTTTACAGCCAATCAGCAAGGAGCCTGCTGTTCGGCCTGCTCGATGCTGATTGGCTGGGAAGCCGGCTTCACGGCCAATCAGCATGGAGCCGGCTTTCTGGCCAATCAGGAAGTCAGAAGGCGGGTCATTACTTGCCGCCCAGCTACCAGATCACATGTTAAGCTGGCTCCATGTTCCCCTACGGCACTGCCGGTCAGAGGAAAAACCTCCTCTGACCCGGAAGTTCCATTATCGGGGAAGGTATTGGAGTACTTTGACGAGTACTTGGCCAAATACTCGGTATCGGCGCATCCCTACTTGTCAGTATATTAATATACATATGCATTAGAATCGCTAAGATATTATAATACCATTCATTTAGTGCTGCACATATCACCTCCAACACTCGACTCGGGGCAAGCGACCTGGGCTAGTTGCCTGTGCTTTGTGGGGATGGGGGATGTCCTGTGTCATATTTTAACATTATGTAGCCAATAAACGATAAATGCTTTGATATATAATTCAGAGATTTAATTTGTCTTATGTGTGCACCCAAAGTTCTGGCCTTCGTGATATAATCTCAAACAGTAGGAGCCCATCCTTTTGAAAAGCTACATACATTATAAACAAAGAACAATAATCTTTTGTTATATTTAGTTGCTGAGGGTACTGACTACATGGAAGGTGACAATATAATGACCAGGACAGCATTCCTAGAGAGTTGGCTCTGGATGATCGAGACCATGACCAATAGACCAGACCATAAAGGGTAAGCATGCTGTAATTTGCTGTAGATGTTAAAATCATGTGTAAAGCTAAAGATCTATCTTTCTTTTTTAGTTTTAGATATAAAGCAGAAGGGTTACTTTTTTTTAATAAATCAAGTAGTCTGAGTACCTGAACTTGACTTGGCATCAGCCTTTGACAATCCCCTGTATAGTAGAGCTCAATCTGGCGGATGGAGAAACAGCTCAAGGAGCTTTATTTTATATTTTTCACTTAAAGTGGTTTTGCCTTTATTGTTACCCTCACAATGCTTCACTTCTGTCCCCGGCTTCCTCCTTGGTCCACCACCAGCAGTCCTCTACAGGCAGAACATCGGTCATATCATTCTGCCCATTTCCTGTAAGCCCAGTCTGTCATTTACATGCCCCCTAGGGGAAAGTCATCACACAGGCTGGACTCACCACGCTCCAGGTTTGAGCAGTGCTCACATGACAGTACAAGAGTGCAGCTCAGTCCTGGAAGAATGCCCATCCTCCTCCACCACTGGTGTAAGAAGAGGAAGCTTCCTTGACATCACCAGACCGACTAGAAGACTGGAACAAAGGTGTATATATAAGTTTTTTTCAAATAAAAAAAACTGGTTGGGGGCTTCGAGGGTGAAGTGAGTACGTACCTAGAAATCTGCTTTAACTTTGTTACTATGTTATAATAAACAGGCAGTGACAGTTTCTCTTTATGAAAGTCCATATACCTTGCCGCACTCCTTACCGGATATCCCAAGAATTACGAGTGCTTGTAACGACTGCAGATGGCGCCGCTAGAAATCCAGAATCAATTGCAAATGTCACCAGCACTCCAGCACGAAGATATACGTCAGTGCAAATCCACTTTATTGATAGGTGTCTGTATGACATCTATCAATAAAGTGGATTTGCACTGACATATACTGTATATTCGAGCTGGAGTGCTGGTGACATTTGCAATAGTTTCTCTTTATGGAGACATCAGGGGTCTATTAGGCCCCCTGATATGTTCCCTCCACTCAGTCAAAGCAGTTTGGAGACAGAAAGTCACCCATCTGCTCTTTACCATGACCAAGATCTGACAGCTCTAAGCTGAGCACTTCCATGTTCATAGTGCACTGAGAAGATCTGTGAAAGAAACAGGAAGAAATAATTGTGGTCTTTTACAACATTATTTTTTTTCTTGCAGAATTTCCACTAAGATAATAAATGTTTTCTTGAAAGACTCCATCACTACATGGGAAGTACTGGCTGTCAGCATAACAGAAAATAAAGGTAAATATTGTACATATATTTTCTTTCTTTTTTACATTTTAAAGATCAATTTTAGGTTTTTATTTTATTTAAAAATTCACTATCTTTGCACCATTGCAATTGAAAAAAAATGCATCTCTGCCTGCAATACTCACCTTCTCTTCAGTGCTGTCCCCCACAGTCTTACCACACTATGAAAAAAATATGTTTATTGACTCTCACTTATAACTCCTAGTGGGAGAGGGTTAAGGCACAGGACACCCATGGACATGGTGGACCGCTTTAGTACGATGGCACTACCTAAGTTGCCTTCTGCCAAACAACTGTCCACTATTTTGTTATACAAGATGTCATCAAGACTTTATGGCATTCTGGTAAACATTCTTTTGCACCACAGATTCCAGTTCACCTACCAGTTTTGTAGGATCTTCTGTTCTCAGTTGGGAATGTACTTATATGTCTATTCTACATAGCACCCTCAATCTAAAGAGTGAATTGAGCTCGCTAATCAGTCCCTAGAAGGCTTCCTGTTTAATCTCTGACAGGCAAACTGAATGGGCCTCTTTCTTTCCATAGATAGTGCTTGCCTATAACAACTAAGAGCACTCCTCCTCTGGGGTCTCACCCTTCTTCTGTGTTTATGGCCTCCACACCAGGTTCTTTTCATTTTCTTCTCTCAGTTCTAATTTTCCAGAGGTCAGCAAGCTTGTGGACCAATTTTCTGCCATTTGGAAATCCATGCATACCAACTTTATGCATGCCTCTGCCTCCCAGAAATCCTCTGATAATAGCTTATGTTAGGCTTCTTCCACCTTCAAGGTTGGTGATTAGCGTGGATATCCAGCCACCATATCTCTCTCAAAGTCCACTCTCAGAAGCTAGCAATGATATTTGTAGGACCTTTCAGAATCATTACACAGATCTGTTTGTTTCTATATGAAACATTCTCCCTCCATGAGGATACCCAGCTCCTTTCATGTTTCTTTGCTGAAACCAGTCAACCAGGATACCATCATCTCCTCAAAACCTATGATTGCTGTAAATGGTCAGGAGAAATTTGAGGTAGGAGCTATTTCGGACTCCTGGAAAATATGGTATTCAACTTCAATAACTCATCCACTGGACAGGTTTCGAGCCTGAGTAACTCTCTTGGGTGCCAGCCTGACAAGCCTGCTTCTTTGGGACTGGTGGGGTAATGCTAGAAGTGTGTCTCATGCTTCTACTCTGCTTTCCCCATTCTACACACAGCCCCATGGCTAAGTCACCCTGAGCATCAGTTGAAGGCAACAGGCCCTGTGTTGCTGGCAACACTCCTTCCGCTCTCACTGGCCTTCAGCAGAAAACATCCTCATTGCTGGGCAGTGGCTCTACACCATAGAGCCTCTTGCTTAACACAGACATTCAGTGATTACATATTTTATTCCTCTGGCTCTTAGTGATGGGTCCAGGCTCTTAGCTTAGAGTTTGAGATATTATGTGACAGTTGCCAAATCCGTAATGAAAGGGGGATTGTTTGGCCCCAAAATGCATTGATTGTTTTTGGTATCTGTTTGACATCCGTGAATAATAAAATACTGATACGTGTGTTTGGTTATCTTTCTGTTTCAGCTACATGTGTATTTCTCAAGCCGCGTGCCCCTTTTTACTGGGAGGGCCTCTGATTTGTGGAGAGCCACTGCATTCATACAATCTAGGCCTAACTAAAGATGTTTCTTTTAAGAAACAAGAAGCCATGTCCAACACTTTGCTTCTACTTCTAATAGGATTTTCCCAGTGTCATTTAGGGAGATTTCTCCACTCTTTCTGTCAGAACAGCATGTTGATGAGGGGTAATGGAGGAACCCATGAATGCAAAATCTAAGCAGATTAAACATTAGCTTTAACATTTATTTTAGTTATTTAACTTTGTCTGTGACCAAAACCCACCGGGAAGACTTTCAGTTACTGGTTGTCCCTCTGTCACATGTATTAATAGTTGGTGTTGTGTTCATCAAGGAAGAAAGGCACATATCATGAAAAACATTGCTAAAAGTCCTACCTTCCACAGTTTACTAAAAGTATGCTTTTGTTACCAACTGAGTGGAGATCCTCACAGAAAGTGAGGGGGAATCGTTCTCAGGCTAGGTTCACACCTGCACTACACCGCACGACAACCGGGACACGCGTCCCGACATCGAGCGGTCCTGTATAATGCAGGCAGCGATTGCCGTGCGGCCCCATTGATTTCAATGAGGTGACATCCGCACGGCAATCACAGAAAAAAAGTCCCTTTTTTTCCGATACACGACCATGGCTGTTTTAGGAAGGAATGAAGGGTAGGATGGGGGAGTGAGAAAGAAGAAGGGATATAGAGGGTAAAGCCAGAGAGTGAATTGAAGTGGAGTATAGAAGGGAAGGGGAAATATCAAGAATATGGGCACTGGGGAATCAAGAAGGTATTTAGTAAGACCCAATTGATTATTCTTTCAATCTGAACATTGTACTGTTCGTGGCTGGATAGAGTTAAGCAGGTTATATCTGATTAATAACAATTTGCTGTATCTGTGATATTTTTGATCAGGTCTTATCTCGAGTACTGTAGGATGTGTGCGATTTTGGTAATGGGAGATTTCTCATGATTTATACTGCAGAAAATTCTCTGTTTTCCATTACCAGGTATCTGCGTTTCTCAGCCCTTTGACATTTCAGTCATGCCAAATTCCTTCATTGATCTGAAGCTGCCATATTCTGTGGTGATGAATGAGCAAGTTGAAATTCAAGCCATTCTCTATAATTATGACCTAAACAGACTTAAGGTCAGTCTAAAAATATATTTGTATCTTTCTCTGCAGTTTTTATTTGAATAAGATGTGAATGGATATGCTTACTTCCCCATCAAGTTTCAAGATGTTCAGATGGTTCTATATGTATTGTTCACAGAAATCTTCATGTGTTGGCAGTAAGAATGGGACTTTGTTGTCCATAGCCCTCAGTTGTATACAAAACTGTCCTGCAAAATGGCACCTGGAATCTTAAAACCTAAATTTGTAGGGATTAATATTATAAAACAAGTCCAATAGTTCAGGAACACAGAAAAACAAGGAGTACAGAAAAACGAAACCCCCTATGTACTGTATGGTCAAGGCAGTATTTACCATAATGGTATCCATGTTTCTGTCTTCTGCTTACCTCTGGACTTCTGAAGCGATATGAGGGCAGGTTGAGAAAAGTTAGAAGACTCTTAATAGTAATCTCTATTTTTTTTGTGTTGCCCCCATCATCTTTTATGAGGTGCTTACTAAACATTTAGTGATTGTGTCCTGGCTGGATTATAGTGGCATTTATCTGGTTAATTCCAGGTGTCTGGCATTGACATCCACCCCCTGGGTGTAGTGTAACTCTGTTGTATTGTGGGACAGCCAATAAGAGGCACTGTGAGTGTATGTACAGTACAGCAGCCAATCACTAGGTTTCTCTCAACCAACGGTGCATGCGTGATATAGGGTTGCCACCTTTTCTTCAAGCGAAACCCGAACATTCTAGCGATGCGCAGACATTTTAATGGGAGAATGCAGACATTTTAATGGGAGAATGAGTCGTGGATTATTCATATGTAAATATCACAGTTGAGACTATTTTTCAGTGGGGGGCTAGTAGCCCCTATCTTAATTTTGGTTGCCTCTGTCTGCCTGACATCTTGTGTCCGGGTTTCTGCTGCCATGAAAACCGGACAGAGCATTCAAAACCCGGACTGTCCGGGTGAATCCTGGACAGGTGGCAACCCTAGCGTGATAGGGTACATATATTGGAGGGAATTTCCATGTGCTCAGACTATTCGGGACCAACCATGGATTAGGGTTGGGTGCTGTCCAGTCACCCCCCCCCCCTAGGCTAGGCCTGGGGGTGGGCAGAGGCTGGAGTGTGGGAAGAGTTTACCTAGGCCTTGAGTATGGAGGAGGCCTGTGCTGTTACCAGAGGAGGAGAACCAGAGAAATTGATGTCTGCTGGAGGTGCCTGAAACATAGAAGACCTCTGGAGTATAGCTGGTGTCTCTCCTGCTGAGGATTTGTGCTCATCCCTGCCCATCTGTTACTCCAAATATTATTAGCTGTACCACAAGTGGATCTACACTGAGATGCTAACAAGGTCTGGTCAGTCTGGAATCTATGCCTGTTACACCCTGGATGTCTAGGATCCCTATACCCTCTCTCCCCAGTGTGAAGATGTTTAATAAAAGTTATTCAGCATTGCATGACTGGAGTGGACATCAGCTTTATGTGCACCAGAAGAGGGTGTTGTTCACTCTAAAGTGTATGTGCACTTTTGTGGCCTCTTTTGTATATTTTTATATTTGTTACATATTCTCATTCACATTATGGAACTTTTTTAAAACAAAACACTGCTTACATTTGAAGTGTTTTTTACTTGCTTAAAAATTCTAACTAGCTTCTCCCCCTATGGAGGAGGGTGTGCAAAGTTATGCTTACTCTAATGAACCCTGTCTGTGCTGTGCTGGAAGATCTTATTATCAGTTCTAAACTAGAAAAACAAGAAAAAGAAAGGACAGCGCCCACTCCTAGTGTAAAAAACGTTTTTTTAAAATAAAATATGAAGTGAAAATAGTCTAACATATAACTACTCACATTTGGATGAACAATTGTTAGAACACATATATCAAGAGGCAACCAGAAGCCTAACAATTGTGAAAGAAGCACGGTACCTCAGTATTACTGAGATGATTCTGGTCTCTCCCTCACTTTGTTCATTTGCTTTCACTTTCAAACTGCTCAGAGTAGCCTGGAATCTGCACAAAGGCCTTCACCAAAGACACATCTAAAAGATAGAAATATATATATATATTTGGTATTCTGAGTGAATGGGAACACATAACAAATATATAGAGGAGATTTTCCTAAATTTGACTGCAAAAGTGGAAATACTTTAAAGTGATATTAAAGGCAAAATGTTTTTTCCCTCCCCCCCATGTAAATGTTAGCACTTACCTTAAATGATGTCTCTTATTCTGGTCTTCCTCTTCTTTCCCCATGTTTTCATGTGTCCCTCCAGCGGTGCGGCGTCACTCCGATCCAGCGCTGACTGCTCTGTTCCTCCGATCCAGCGCTGTCTGAATGCGGGTGCACGCGTCCATAGACTTACCTTGCGTGTCTGCTCGTCTCCCGGCCGAGAATCAGAACTGCGCATGCGCCCGCCCCAAGATCCTTTGCGGCCGTACAAGCAGTTCCTGATTCTCGGCGCGGGAGCGAGCAGCGATAACAAGGTAAGTTTAAAATGATTTCAAGCGTTTTTTGTTTTTTTTTACACTTCTTGCCTATATCTAGTGCTTGCTAGCAGTAGATATAAGCAAAAAAAAAAACGGAGGGTTTAGAACCCCTTTAAGGTCAAAACAAAGGGGAGAAAATGGTGTGAATTCAAATGGTTCTAGATTATTTAAGAACTGTGCTCAATGAAGTACTGAGTAGGTGTGGAGGGTGTGGAGTCTGATTCACCAGGGACCCCCTCATGGAAGTGATGGGCTTCACTGCTGCTGACCGCAAGTAGCGACCCCATCATGCTCTAGTGCCTTGGACCAGGAATCAAGTAATGAAGGGCACAGGTCACCAGATAACAGTCCCAAGGTCAGTGCAGCAGATACAAATACCAGGAATTAGCCAAATGTCAACCAAGGTTTAGCCAATCAAGAAAAACTGTAAAGAGAGCTTTTTTGGCTCTCAAGGGAATGAAGAAACTTGATTGAAGAAAAACTATTTTTTTAAAAAGGTGAAAATATTTGTTGCTTTTCTCTGAGGAGAAAATACATATCTTCTTCTATGATGCTAGTAAGGAACTGAAGTGGGAGAGGTTATACTCTTTTCGTTTTTTTTGTTGCCAATGTTCAATTCTCCTGTAGGTGGTTGCATAACCCTTACATCTCAGAATTGATCAGATCCCAGCCTTGGAAGTTTGTGGGAGGAAGACTGCCTGTTCCATTGGTATCAGTGGAAGTAAGAATGCATGGTTCACACTATCTGCAGTCCCTGACATTTTTCGGCAACTGAACAGAGCCAGTCACTATTACGGCACTTAGAAAACAATTATTTTCTATGTGCCCCGTTTCCACCACAACACGGGTGTGACATGCATTTTTTTTGCAGCACATTAGACCCCACAGCAGGTCACCGTAACGCAGTACAATGCGCTGCTGTGCAGGGACCTGAATGGAGTTTACACTTGGGTATGGCTGGACACGCATTTCGTGTAATGCATAAAGGAGAACTATGAGGTGAGTGAAAATCACTCATGCTCATAGTTCGAGCCAAGGTGTGACAATGAAACTGTCACACGTCAGCTCAATAGATCGGAACATCAGCAAACACATACCGTCGCTCACTCACTTCTCGATTATCTCCCTGCAGAGAGCCGTGACTGTCAGTCACCGCTCCCCACCGCGATTCCCACCTCCTCGCTCCGATCCTCCAGCACTGACTGGAGGAACGGACAGGGGAGGGGGCGGGTACAGCTGGCGATGCCTCTAGATAGGTAGAGCCAGCTGTCATTCACGCAGCTGGGTGGATCTCGACAGCATTGTAGGGATCCGTCCCGGCTGCGGCGGTCTCAGTATACCGCGAGCTGTAGTTTGCAATATACTGAGGTTTGGGTGACGGGAGGACGCTAGTTCATGTCCTCCCATGATCCTTAAGAGAACTATGGGGAAAAACACTTACTCCATAGTTCTCTTTTAAATCTTGCTTGTCATAAAGCTGCACAGAAACTCTCCAGAAAAGGTTAAAAAATAAATTTGGTTATTTATATCTCAACTATGGTTCTATGTTCTATGTTTTTGTTCTGAAAAGTGTTTTTGTTCTAAATACAAAAAAAAAAGAATCTCTGAGCTACTTGCTAATTTTAAACCTTTTGCCCCCTGTATTCAAAGATATTTTTGATGAGACATATTAGGAAATCATACTGTGTATAGTCTATTGATATTATCTATTTTCAGGTTATTATACCAGTTTATGTTACTTTATTGCAGGTCAAAGTGGAACTCTTCTACAGTCCTGAGTTGTGCAGTCTGTCAACCCAAAAGAAAAAGTTTCAACAGGAATTGCACATTTCCCCTTCCTCTTCTGTGGCTGTTCCATTTATCATTGTGCCACTCTCTGTTGGTCTTCATGACATAGAAGTGAAGGCCACTGGGGAGCTTCAAGTTTTCATCAAGAAGAAGTTGAAGGTCGTGGTAAGTATTGTATTTTTCTATGGTGTTTTACGGTCTAGTTATGTGTGTACACCTAAAGGGAGTGTATAATGGCTTTGTCCGTATCTTTTTCCTTTTTAATAATACATTGGTCAGAACTATATTTGTATGTCCTTTATTTTTTACAGAGTGCTTGAAAGAGACTGTCCTACCACCCACTGATACCTACTGATACTTACTTTCTCCACTCTGTTCCTCCATCGGAGCTGAGGGTCATAGGAAATATGCCAGGTGGTGTCAGAACTTACACAGGCTTAAAGACATTGTCTTCTTCCTTAAGTTGCAGTGTCCAGGCCTAGTGACTAGCTGCCCAAGCTTGTAATTACCTGAGAGGTAATTACATGCGCCTCCATACCAGATATTTGCAATTCTTCTGACAAAGCAGCAGAGTGGTTGGGAGTGTGGGAAAGGTAATTATACATTCGTCACGGTGGACTAGAGACACTCTGTCACTTTGTCCATTCATGCAGGACCTCTCTTGCTGGCCCACCCCCTACCCATGTATCTTTATGGTCTTGACCCACTACAGTCTCTTTAACCTACTATCAAGAAAAAAATGTATTTCTGTACACCTTTTTCAGCCAGAAGGAATGCGTCTTACCCAAGCCCTGATGTCTGTGACTCTTGAACCAGAAAGAAAAGGAAAAGGTCTGTATACTCATATGTTGAACATCTTCAGGCATAGATAAGCCTACACACCACCATAGATACCCTGTTTTTTGCCTCATCAGCTACATTGTTTCTATAATTTACAAATGATTCCTAGGCTAAAGAGCAACTCCATGCACGATGCTAAATACAAGGTTGATTAGGAATATATTTACCATTTTACAAGCCAAAGTATATGTCATTTTGGCCAGCTATTCCTATGACACATCTAAACATCAGTAACACCACTCTACTACTTTCTGCTTTAGCATTTCTGCCCCCAGGTCAGCCCCTGTTTATAAGGCAGAGGCAATGATAATGATGCATTGTACAGTGAGGAGGCTGGAGGCAGAGAGTTGACACGGAAAGCTAAACTATTGAACTAGGAAGATGAATTGAATAATCAGGAACTCTGTGTGTCACCTATCTGGCTGTGCTGTATGGAAAAAACAAGTCTGGTTGTCTGGAATACACACAGAGTACTTTAGCTCCTGAAAGATCAAGGTTCTAGGTATATCTTGGTTTTCTAAGGCAGGTGAGCTGAGAAGGTTCTTCTGTAAACTTGTCACGATCTAGCAAGTGGTACCGGTTAGGATCACAGCTGCGGAACTGTTATGGATTAGGGCTAAGGGATTGGATCAGATAGACGGTTCTCTAATACACCAAGTGCGATGGGGAACCGTTCCACATCATGTATCCCAGCCCAATAGAAGCAAGGCTTAGAACCAGGGTTCCACTATGTGGTCCGTCAGCCACTCTATCAGTTTGCCTAACAATATGCGGGACGTGATAGGAATGTGGTTTCCTACTGGTATCAACAAGGTATAGTAACTACTGGGTACACAGCCGCAATTATGTCTTAGCAACAGCGGTGAACACTCAGTAGCTCTATTGCCTCAGCAGTTAGCTGTTGGAAACAGTGGGGACACGGTTCCTCAAGATCTCTTAGTAATCATAGTAAGCATACTCAGGCATCTATGTTTTGCACAGTAGTTCTCCACATCAGTTTAGCAATCACTGTAGTTTGACAGTACAAACAGTTCTAGTATCCCAGCAGTATGAAATAGGCTAGTATTAATCCTCAATGAATTGATCAATCCTAGTAAGCAGATTCAGCATGTATGAATTAAGCAGCAGTTTTCAACCACAGCAATTGAACAATCCTTAGTAAGCAGACTCAGCATATATGTACTGCACAGCAGTACTCCATATAACTTTAGCAATCACTTATAGCTGGGCAGTTCTTAGGCAGAGAGAGTGCCCTTGTACTTGCGGTTGGGGTGCTAGTGGTGAGGAGACTGTTCCGTCCTGCAGGGCTGAGTGGTGTGCTGGTGAGGAGGAGAGGTGTCCCTCAGGACTTCCACGGCTGTGCGAGATAGCAGAGGCCAGCAGGGTTCAGTGGAATGTGCGGAGACAACGCTCGACGTTCCACATTGACAGAACGCCGAGTGTGTGTCTCCGCAGCGGTTATAAGGGGAAGCGACCCTGACAAAACTCCTCACTCAGCCAGTCACCCATCTTTCTTGTGCGAGATAGTTGCAGTTTCTTCCTCAAGGTGAAACATTTCATCTTCCATCAACTTCAGGAGACTTCCCAAGAGGGGAGAATCATGGACCATCCAAATCTAGCCATGGGGAATAAGAGACAACCTACAGGTGTAGGAGAACCCGATGTAATGGTATTTTTTTTTTCATTAGTCCTCGGCAGTGGACCACTCCCATGCCATTTGTTTGACAATTCCTTGACTATTATCCTTGAAAATGGCCAAACTTGATTTAAGGACCCCCCCTTCTTTCACAAATTTGAATAGGCTTTGGATTAACATGCACAATTTCCACATTTTTTATTAGTTCGGCAAACGTCCCGCAAATAAAACCCAGGCACATTCAGCTCATTACTTGCCAACACCTGTACAACCTAGCTGACTTCTGTTTTTAATGAAGAATGATGGAGTGCTTGTGACATATTCCACTCCACCCTATCACTTTAGCACTTGCCAAATATAAGAGTATTGGAGTATTTATCAAAGGTTCACTGGGCAATTTTCCTACTGAAGATGGCCTTAAAGTTTTCCCCGAAGATTCAACAGTACTTGCCTATCATTTTCTGCCACCATTCAAGTGTTTAAAGTACAGTAGAAATTATTCTCCTATTTGTGGTCAAATCTTTGGGTGAATGTTTGTATCTATCTGTCTAAATAACTAGAAAGTCCTTCAATCTGTGACTTGGAATTCGCTTTCCATGGTGCTAAAACATATATACACAGTTTCAGCACTAGGAGAATGGACTGTATTTTTAAAAAATGTAAAAAAAAATATTTAACCGTGTGTCACCCCCTCCCGGAACAAATCAGCTCAGCACATCAGACATGCAAACTGGTATCCCCAAAGCAAGGGAGCTGTGAGTGTGCTGCTTCCCTGCTCTGTTGAAACTAGTCCACATTCCCTTCAGCGTAATGACAATATTTGATCTTTATTTTCGGTATTTTGCAAATGGCTCTTATTTTAATTTTACAGATGGGTTACAGATTGAAAACATTCCATTTCTGAATGAAACCAACATCGTTCCCAGGATGGATGATGACACAATTATCACCATTCAAGGTGAAGAAGAATTAGTCAGTCTTCTTTATATATCAGATAATACATTCCCATCCCAGTCTTGGCTATAGTTGTGGCGCCATAATGGCATGGCAAAGATTCTGCAATTTCTTGCTATATGGCTTTTATAATCATGTAAAGCTATTTTATAACTAGATGGTTTATGGCTGATGCCTTTAGCCAATCCCCAGAATAACTAATTATTTACAGACACAGCATGTGCATGGTGCTGATTTGGTGAACTCATGACTCAGAGGAGGGACATCCCCCTTGCTAATGCATGCAGAGTAGCAGTGGTTGCTGAAATGATGAGCCTGTTAGTACCAGGCAAAGAAAAAGGCACCACTGGGCAAAGATGTCTCCTTCCAGAGGAAGCCTTTATTGTCCTGGCAATGATGTAATCAAGGGGAGCAGTACAGGACATGGAGCCTGCAAGTTAAGTCTCACTGAACACCAATGCAGGGTGGGGCATTTCCCACTGACACTGGGACAACATTCTTCCCACTGGCATAGAAGCACCATTCCTTCCATGGACACAAATACACCATTGCTCTTACTGAAACAGGGACACTATTCTTTTCAATGACATAGGGGCACAATTCCTATAACTGACACCGGGACAACAATTCCCCCAATTATACGGGAGCACCATTCCCCCCATTGACACAGGGGCATTTCTTACTGCCACTGACACAGTGGCATTTTTTTACTTTTACAGAGGAAGATAATATTTTTTGCTTTTGCTAAAGCAGAGTCATCTTACTCCAATTGACCACTCATGCAGGAAGATTTTTCTCTCCCACTGACCACTGATCTAAGGTCATTTTTTTATTTGCTCTAAATACTGGTGCTGGGACATTTTGAACTCACAATGACCACCAACATAGGGAAATTTTTACTCCCACTAACCTCTTTTGCCAGGGCATTTTTTTATTTTGACTAACCACAGTCCAGGTCCCAAAGAGAGTGACGGACAGTTAATTGGCCCCTTTTTAAAAAGTTTAGCAACCTCTGCTCTACAACATAAATGTAATGGAAGCACACTGTATTAAACGTTTATATGTAAAAAAAAAACAATGAACTTCAGCCCCTGACTTCTTATATGTCTTGGATATTTTCTTGCTATTGTTCTTGACAGTACCTGATAGTTTTGTGTGCTTCTGCTCCTCCTGTTACATTTTCTCTCAAAATGGGCACATCAGGTATGCAGTTCCCACCAATATAGTCCTTAAGAGATAGAAAAGAATGTCAGCATGTTTAATTCTCCAGGATATACCAAACATTGGAATTTTCCCTGTATGTGTAGAATGGTCTAACATCTGCTATAATATTTCTTCAAACAGGGAACCTGATCAGTCAAATGGTGGAAGATGCAATTAATGGAGCCAATCCAAACCATTTCATCATAATGCCAGCTGGCAGTGGAGAACAAAATATGATGAACATGTCTCCCGGAGTGATTGCAACACATTATCTGGACGCCACCAATCAGTGGGAGAGGATAGGATTGGATCGCAGAGCTCAAGCTTTACACTTTATCAACAGAGGTGAGAAAAACAGAGGGAAGAAAGAGGAGGACTATACAATCTGTTCTTTCTTGTCCATTAAGGGACTCAGAAAATATTAAAACTAAACTTTACATTTATCTAGCCATTTTTTTTAATCTTCAATCAAGATTCATCTTCAATGTTTGCGGCTGGTGGTTTTATCCACTGACTCGCGACACCCTGGTGTGGTTGTCCTCAGCCTGGCACACTGGACTGGAAAATTGCAGGGTCAGCCTGGAAGTGACCTGTGGGTACTGGGCTCCATGTGGGTGCTTTCCAGACTCAGTTCTTGCTAAATGAATGTCAGTTCTCCTGACTTTGGAGCTACAGGACATGTTGCCCATGCTGTGGTCAGATTGAGCTGCCAAACCCCTGTTCAGTCCTCCACCGTTTGATTGACAGTGTCAGAAGCCACGTGTTCTGCCCAGTAGGATAGGCTTTCTATGGAGTTCCTTGAATGATTTCAATGAAAGCCCCAAAGCATCTTCTGCATGCTCCACTGCATACCTTCACACTGTGGTAGAGGACAGTGATGAGTGATCACGTGATCGCAGAAAAAAAACAACCTAAAAAAGGTATCTGCCTATTTTTTATATATAAAAGTGGCACTAAATGGTTAGTTGCAGAGTGCTTTCCAGGTCCAAAGCCACTGACAGTGCCTCTGTGATTGCCCTGTCTCTGAAAACACACTTAGTGAGTAGGCCATTTAGGCAAAGGAATCAAGAGTTCCCTCATTTTTATTGGTCACTGGGTGCCATTACCTGTTTTCCACTGCCTTTGCCTTTGCAATTGAAGGGCTCTCTTCAGCAGATTGGCACTGCCCTTTCCTCTGGAGGGTGGCTACTTTTGTTCCCCATGGTCCCTGTGTGTGTTATAAAGTAGTGAGCGCTCCAAACTCACTCCTGTGATGGACTACAATCTCACGTTTAGTCAACTAATTTGTATTAAAATTGTAGTCTATTACAGGAGTCAGCTTAGAGTGGTGGCTACTTTACAACACACACAGGGACCATGGGGAACAAAGTATCCCCCCTCCAGAAGGAAGGACAGTGTCAGCACCAATTCAGAGATTATTTGAGGCTCTACAGCCGAGTGATACACAAATAAGATACATTTTTGCTAATAGTTAAAGGGTTTCTAAACCCTCACTGGTTTTTGCATACATCTACTGCTAGCAAGCAGTAGATATATGCAAAACAATAAAGAAAAAAAAAAGCTTTTTCAAAGGGTTAATACTTACCTGTGTCTCTGCAGCACGCTCCCATCCGAACACCCGAACATTTCTCGGGTGGCCGCAAAGGATCTTGGGACAGGCGCATGCGCAGTTCAGATGTTCGGCCGGGAGACGAGGAGAGACACAAGGTAAGTCTATGGAGCAGCGTGCACCCGCACAGACTCAGTGGGACATGAGAGAAGAGGAGGACAGAGGAGTCAGCGCTGGATCAGAGACCAGTACCAGCGCTGGAGGGACTCCTGTAAACTACAGGAAAGAAGAAGATGATCGGATTAAGAGGCATCATTTAAGGTCAGTTCTTACATTATAAAAACAATAAGTGATCAGCACCAGTAAATAAATGCAAATGAGAGCTACTAGGCACTCAAGATGAATAAAACATATCGAAAACATATATGACAATCATGTGCCGAGCTAAATAAATATATACAATTCAGTGAAATATGTGATATAACGATAAGATATATGAGTATATGCTTTAAAAATATATACAGAAGAGCATATCAAAACATACATTTTTTTTAACAGAATGATAAAAACAAAGTCCAATGTGCAACAATTAAAATTGTGCAAATAAATGCAGGGGATAATCCACCACTGGATAGATTCAAACTTCCAAGTAAACAGTTGCCACAGAATCCTGACAGACCTTCACCTCCACCCGGTGAATGCAAAAATTGGAACAGTGCTTACCTGGGGAGATAGACACACAGAACTAGGTCTCAAAGCGCGTTTCCCTTCTTAATAGGGGAGGGAAGCCCGTATAAATGAAGACCAGATAACCTCCTCAGCTCGCAAATAACATCATCATTTCAAAGGGAGACAAAATATAAAGAGGACATAGTGAGTATCATCCAGAAAAATGCAATTTATTAAATAAAAGCAGGTACTCACAATGTCACAGGTGATAAAAGGCATAAAACAAACATCCAATGGACACCACAGTACAAATCTATGGGTGCAATGGGACTCGTGTCCGTCCGGCTCAGCTGAGAAGAGTGACGTCAAATGCTCAGCCCTACGTACGTTACGTCTTTGCGTGACTTCGTCAGGAGGCCGTGTGGAGGGGGGGAGGGGGGGGGGCACTTTTGTCCTTACTGCCACTTTAAGGTACTTGAATATATGTTTAAGGTTTAACTCCTGAGTTTAGTGTCACTTTAATTCTTGTATCATTGGATGGCACGGTCAAAGGCCATATCATAAACATTTTTTTCCATTCACAGGTTACAATCAACAACTCACATATAGAAAAGAAGACCACTCCTACTCGATGAGTGTATTTCTTCCATCCAGTACATGGTAAGAAACATTTCTAGGGAATCAACTAAAAGAACAAAAAAATGCAAACTAAATTAGTTATCCTGATGTTGATAAATGTAAAGTGGATCAGAGACCAGTACCACTTTGGGGTTAAAAATAGGCAAGCGGAATACACATTAATGGGAACTCCACTAGAGAAGTCAGAAATGAAAAAAAGATCTGGGGGTCATTGTAGACCACAGATTGAGTAATAGCTTGCAATGCCAGGCTGCGGTAAACAAAGCGAGCTGAGTACTGTCTTGTATTAAAAAAGGAATGTACTGTAGGGACAAGTCTATAATTTTGCCACTTTATAGATCACAAGTTTGGCCTCATCTGGAGTATCCGGTCCAGTTTTGGTCACCAGTCCACAGAAAGGATGTCCTTGAGCTGGAGAGAGTCCAGGGAAGGGCAACAAAACAAATTGAGGGGATGGAGGACCAGAGCTATGAGACAAGTCTACTAAATCTAAACATGTTTACGCTAAAAGTGAGGCGATTAAGGGGGGACATGATTTTGATGTATAAGATAAGATGTTCAATGGTGATAGCAACATCAGCAATAAACTTTTTACTATAAACTCCATAACAAGGACTAGAGGCCACCACCTAAAACTGGTGGAGAAAAAAATTTAACCACAAGGGGTGTAGGGGCTTCTTCTCAGTTAGAGCGGTTAGGGTCTGGAACTCGCTGCCACAAGCAGTGGTATCAGCTGAGAGTGTTGAATCATTCAAAAAGCATTTGGACAACTCCCTCAGAAACCGTAACATATATAGAAACAAGAACACACAGGGACTCGTACACACACATACACATGCAGAATCACATACATACACGCAATAGGTTGAACTTAATGGACCTGTGTCTTTATTCAACCTCAAATACTATGTAACTATGTTATAGAAACTTAGTGAGTGAATCAGTTTGAAAAACAGATGAACATATTTATTTTTCTCAACATATATTCATGCATATGTGTCCAGTTTGAAGAAAATTGTACTATTCATGAACTACAGTTACCTGGATTTCTAAAATGAGTCATTTTTCACAAAAGAGTAAAATGTAAAAATGTTCAGGGGAATCAAAAGTGATGAATCAGCAATACTCCTGATATGATCATCCCTAATAAAATGTAACTGTAGTTGTCGGCAGTGGAGCTCTCCCGGTACTACATGCCTCTATATCATAATTTGAAGGAAGTGGAAAAGGGAATGTGCCCATTATAAGGGATTCCCATTCTACTCTGGATTTTTACTGATTTTATATAATGGAGAATGTTATAGGAAGATGCGGAGCACACAAAAGGTAGGCTGGGCAGAGCTAGGAAATATGGAAAAGAGATCCGTTTTGAAACATCTGAGGCATAAAAAGCCAGGGTTTGATTTAGGCGGTATTGTGGTGGGTACTAATCCTCACAGCATTCCTGCAAGGGCAAGCAGATATCCCCTCCCCCCATGATTCTTAGGGCGATAGCTGTCTATCTTTCACCAACAGAGTTCTTGCAGTGATTGTTAGAGACTTTAATGGCAAAAGAAGTAAAGACCTTGTATTTCTAAGCCAAGGATCTCATCACTGGAGTTCCATAGAGAATGTTCTTTAAGAAAGAGCCCTCCAATATCTAATCAAATACACCATATGGCCAAAGCTGTGTGAATGCCCCTCCAAATCATTGAGTTGAGGTGTTTCGAGTGAAGGGTATTGGTAATGCCACAGCATACAAATACATTTTAGACAACTTGTAGATCTGCTAAGTGGTGGTCAGTGTTTTTTCTATTTTAGTTTTGCATAGCTTAGGGTAGTGCTAACAACCCCATGGGCAGCGCTGGTGCTGCCACTTGGCAAACTAGGCAGCCGCCTAGGTTGCATTGCTGCCTAGGGCGCAGCCTCGACCACTCCCATCCCACGGTGCCACCCCCTCTTTTTTAAATTGCAAAAGACAATAGCAGGCTAGCTATTGCACCCACCCACTGAGCAGAGGAGCGATGCTAAGAAACAGCTTTCTCTCTCAGGTCCGCTCCTCTGCTTAGTTGCTGGTGTTTCAATAGCCAGTCTGCTATTGGCTATATTGGCTATTTAAATTGAAAATAGCCAATAGCAGTCTGGCTATTGTCCTGGCTGCTTACATCCATCTATCGCCTGTGGAAGCCAGCCCACAGGAGAATGGGGTCGCACGCATGGGGGGCGGGGGGCATTGGGGGCTGGGGCGATGGAGGGGCGCTGGGGGGTGCAAGTAGCTGGTCTTGCCTAGGGTGCAAAATAGTCTAGCACCGGCCCTGCCCGTCGGGTGAATTTTGCCATCTGTGCCTGTCCCCATTGGAAGACTTACCGTCTTATGCTGGTGATGACGCCCTCAATTTTATTAGGTCACCAGGACAAATGGAGAGGTGAAGATCTCCGTGGGGGCACAGAGAGCAATAAAAACTTGACAGGAGCTAAGCCTTCTAAATAAACAAAAATATTTTTGCCTTTACATACACTTTAAGGCCGACATGTTGAAATATATTCCTTAATAGCCACAAAGTAAAGAAATCCCCTTTATGTGCACTAAATGCCTGTGCAAACTCAGTTTTTACCCAACAGCCCCCATCCGCTACAGGCTGCCCTCAGAAAACTGCAGGGGGGAAGAGACAAGGCCAGTCACCATGCACAAAGGGAGACAGCAGCAGTGACTGGTCTTTATTACAGGGAGCTCCTGCACAGAGGCAAAGTTACACACTGAATTGCTGCACAGATCTGGAAGAAATACACACAACATGCAAAGATTCTATATTATACATTCCTCTTGTGCTTGGACACAATTTGCTAATCTCGGAGTTCATCTTTATGGAAGCACTGAACTCCACTTACAATATTCATGAGTTTTATTTAGTTTCTGGTTTATTGAATAATGTATTTTTTCTCTCTCAGGTTGACGGCCTATGTTGTAAAGTTGTTTGCAATGGCTTATCCCTTACTAAATATTGACAAGGATACACTGTGTAATTTAGTGGCATGGCTGATTAGTAAAGAAGACCAGACGAAACCTGGGAAATTCGATGAGACCCATTGGGTCTATTACCCAGATATATCAGTATGTATTAAAAAAAACAACACATGGGCCACCATGCTAAAAGTGACCAGTTCAGGCCAATGTAGGTGGAGTGGCATAGTGGTTAGCATTTTTGCCTTGCAGCAGTGGGGGTTTGTGGTTTGAATCCTGCCCAGGTCTTCATCTTCTCTTCTGTGCTTGCGTGGGTTTCCTCCCACACTCCAAAGACATGATGCAACGTTAATTAGCCCTTATATGTATGCATAGGAGATAGGGACCTTAGATTGTAAGCTTTGAGGACAGGAACTCCTGTGAATATGCTGTGTAAGTTGCAGGTGCTGTATAAATACATGAAATAAATAAATGTGGTTTAAAGAGAGCCTATGGTTAGGTCTGTGCAGGAAAAAGTAACTAGTTCATAGGAAGGATCTCTAGAACCCTCTTTCTGCCATTACAATGGTCTTGGAAGAAATTCAAGGAGCATTCTATGTGAGTTCCGTCAAAAGTAAGAATAAGAAACATTCTATGTGCTGATACACATATAAAATTTTAGAACTTACTAACTTTACTAACATTTCATATGCTAATACTATACAATTCACGCAACAGTGAGCAAAGAGCAGCCATGTAATTGCTTCATTTATGTGGCACACAGGGTGGTCTCAGGACCTCATCTGAGCCAGATGCTGTACTTACCGCCTTTGTCCTCATTGCTTTGTTGGAGAGTCAGAGCATTTGCCAACCAAAAGTCAAGGTGAGTTAATGAATCAAGAGAAAAAGATGATATTTGTGTTAGGTCTGCCAAATCGGGAGGGGAGGGGTGCTTTAGTTAGGGTTACTTAAACTGCAAGATACATTTGTCATATTGATTTGCATTAAAAATCTTGTTTTTATGTGTAGTTTAAACACTTTTGAACATTTGGGGCAGCCATATTTGGCCATGACTTGTATAGGCACTGTAACAATAATAAGGTCCAATATGAGTATGGAGAATAGGGTAGTAGTGCTGAATGCAGTGCCACCCCCATTCTCCTAATTTCACAAGTCAGTAACAATAGGATTAGAGTTAAATCTACAGTCTGTGAGTTGGAGGTGACCACTTTAGGAGACCACAGACAAGACTGAAACAAGACAAAGCAAGTCACCATGAATTCGATTAAAACATTCCAAATACAGTATCTTTGACAGGACACAGGCTCAGTGGCATTAAACCCCAGTAAGTCCTCTAAGCCAGAGCCAATAGCTGATGGTCATAAAATAGTGTAGCAGCAATACACATTGGTAAGTTTGGCTTTTACTTGACTTGAAACTGCACTTTAATACATATTCAGTGTTCAAATCTATTCGTATTTCTTATCTGGTAGTTTAATCGAGATATCGTTATAAAACAGGGCTACACTAATGAATAAGAGAATAACAATCAGCTGGATACCAAACATGTCTTTGCTATAATGTACTGCACACAAATTGTTTACATTAAATGTCCTAATATCTGCACCCAATTTATATTACATTTTGTCTTTATTGAATTGTGGTTTCATTCTGTTCATTATTATGTTGTCTGTCAGATTGCAAAACCATATCATCTAGAAAGATTGGCATTAAGGGAATGTCCACTTAAGTATAATACATCACTTCAGCACTCCCACCTCACACCCGTTAAATGTTTTGATTGGCTGGGGGGTTGGCTCAGTGATGCCCTCTAGAGCAGGGGAGGGCAACTCCAGCCCTCCAGCAGCTCTTTAACTACAAATACAAATATGCCTTTGTGAGATATGCCTGTAACTGTCAGTCTTGCAATGCCTCATGGGAAATTTTGTTCCTCAATAGCTCGAGGGCAGGAGTTGCACACTCCTGCTCTAGAGGGTCAAGAAAAAGCTGCTGCTATTGGCAGTTATCACTTACCACTGACATTATGAAAGGGTCATTAATGTGAGCCAATGATCCTAATACATCAGATTGGACCTACTTTGCAGCAGATTGGACTCTGCTGAAACCAAAAACGATGCACATTTTGCTAAGTACCTTTCTCTTTTCATCCCATATATTTTACTGGAGCTTATTGTCTATTTCTTCAGCAATGGGGGGAAGGATCAGCTGTAGGGAGATCACAGGCAGTACTTGTGACTAGCACTTTACCCTTTGTTTGCTTTTTTGGGCACGGCTTTCACAGTTCAGTTCCTCTTTAAAGTTCTTATTGGTGATAAAATGTTTAGGTTGTCCATTTAGTACTGGTAGCCTCTTCTGTACAAGTATCACCTCATTAATGTAATTCATGTAACTGCAATGACAAGGCACCTTTCTAGTTTATGCTGTATTATAACTCCGGACTATGTGACAATTGTTCCTTCTGTATTATGAGCTACAGACCTCCATCAGCAATGCCAGCAATTTCCTTCTAGAGCAATATCCAAATCTGCGGAAGCCTTACTCCATTGCCGTGACCTCCTATGCACTTGCTTTAGATGGCAAACTAAATGACACCAAGATATTGATGAATGCCGCTTCAGGTATCAACATATCCATAATATTAGCATTTGCCATTGAAAATGAACTTGAAAATAAGGTGCTTTCCTGGCTTGTCTCCTCCCCCCTGAGTGCCGGTCCGTGTTCCCTCCTCTGTGTCGGCAGAGGCAGTGGATGTCGGAGGGGACACAAGCCGGTGCCCAGTGGGGAGGAGAGAAGCTGTCAAGAGGCTGAGCGGGGCGGTGCTGGAGGAGAGCTCGGCCTCCTGTGACAGGCGGGAGGGCGCAGAGCAGTCAGGATGGAGAGCGGAGAACAAACACATAGCAATCCGTACTGATCATGGAGTGTTTGTAAATAACTGAGAACATAGTAAGCTTACTGTGTCCCCAGTTAGGAATGAACATGAAGTGCTTTACATCACTTCTTGTTCATTCATGATTGTGGGCATAGTAATTGATATTATCTCCTCAATTTATGAATGGACAAGAGCACTCAGCATAGAGGCTTCCTGTTCATTCGTAACAGGGGCTGCAGAAAAGTAATTTTGGACTCTGTGTTCTCAATGTCTTTTTCTATTTTAAAAGGGAAATATCAGTGGTCTGTTTAGACCCCTGATATTTCCCCGGAGCCCCTGACAGTAAAGATAATAGTAATAATAATAACAACAATAATGAAAAACAAAAAATAATTTACATTTTTTTTAAAAGGTTGAAAAAAAGTAATTTTCGGTTTCGGCCTGACAATTTTTTAAAATTTTGTTTTGGTTTTAGACTAAAAATGTAATTTCAGTGCGTCCCTAGTGGAGAAACCTAAAGTGTTGGTAATCTCTCTTTTAGATATGACTCATTGGCATGAGAGAGGCTCAAGGATGCTTTCACTGGAAGCCACAGCTTATGGTCTTCTCACCCTCTCACGCATGAAAAATTTTTATGAAACGGGTGCTATTGCACGCTGGCTAATAGAGCACAGATACCATGGGGAAGTGCAGGCATCCACACAGGTGAGTTCAGGGAAAAAGATCATCCTAAGCATGCTAATAATTATGTTGCTCAAAATTGTCATAGCGAAACTCCTCTGAATCATTGCAGTACATGTCTAGGCCAACCTGCCGATCATCGGTACAGAAGGAGAGGGAATGGGGAGAAGGAGTCATTATTGAGCTATTGAGCTTTGTAAACAAAAATGTTTTACAGCAGGAGGTAAGAAGAACATGTGAAAAAGAAGCCGAAAGATTCACCGTGTGGCTGGATATACAAAAAATTAAATACGCTTAGCTAATATTTCATACAGAGTTGAAACTTAAATGTTAACTATATTTTCTAAGCCATGGCCCCAATATATACTGTGTGTGTGTGTGTATACATACTATCCTTTTCAGGAGCTTAGTGTGGAAGGGCCATGGGGCGGTTGCTCTAGGCACTAAATTTTTAGGTGCGCTGTGGCAGAGCCATTCAGTGCTGGGTCCAACAGAGTGCCGCTGGGTGGAATAGTGCTGTGCAGAGTGGCTGCAGGGAGTAGGACAACCCATTCCTCCATAAACAGTGTGTGCATTGGAAATGTATTCCCCGAAAGTATGGCAGCTCGGACAGCAGCAGTGAGGAAGACTGGGATAGGGAAGAGAGGCTGGTGGAGGTGAAGTAGCCGCCCCTGCACTCCGCCTACCTGGGTCTAATGAGCTCTTCTAGACTGTCAGCCACCCAGCCTTCCTATCTGCCTCTTCTAGCTCCACCATTAAATGGGAGAAGAGGCTCATCTGATCTCCTGAGGAGGTGACCCTGGAGGGGGGTAGGGAAGTGGGGGTGGAAGAGGAACAGGAATTAGGAGGATGGGAAAAGGGAGTTACTGATCAGAGAGGAGGTTGTAGATAGTAGAGGGGGGGTACTGATCAGAGAGGAGTTTGTAGATAGTAGAGGGGGGTACTGATCAGTAGGAAGGTTGCAGATGGTAGACGGAGGTACTGATCAGATGATCAGAGAGAAAGTGGGGGATGTTAGAGAGGGGTACTCATCAGAGATCAGGTGGGGGATGGAAGGAGGGGGATACTGATTTAGAACTAAGTCACATAACACCCAATAGCCAAAACATACCATCTGATTAGTGAGAGAACAGTCACGTGTTCAATTTAGTTTAGTTTTGAATAAAATTTGGACGGATCCAAATTTTCGCTAAAGGACCATTCAGATTCATTCACATTCACATTTACATGTCTAGTAAAAAATGACCCCTTTTCATGCCCCCTGTCCCCAAACACTTGTCTACAGTCTAAGTTCACTGCTGCTGACTCCAGGACGATCAGCGCTGCTTCCTTGAACTCTGAGGTTAGGGAAGCAACAGGCTGCTGCAGTTGTCTGTTATGTTTCTGTGAGGATAGAGGAGGGATCAGGAATGAAGCCCCAAAAACACATCAGCCATTTGCTGTTTTTTACACACACCAAAATCAAGCCTCAGGCATTCGGAGGGGTTCTATTGTGACTAGACAAGCTCTATTGTCTGTTTAAGGTGTGAGTACTGAATACGGAAATGGACATCTCTATAGAACTACCTGAGAGGAATAAACCAATAACATTCCGCATCAATAACCAGAATGCATTGATGACACGCACTGAACAGGTGAGCTTGGAGTGTCTGTGAAGGAATGCGGTGATTAAGAAAATGTTTTTGGAACCAAGTCCATCTTAACAATATATGGGTGACCGTGGAATGTGGGGGATGGTTATTGCACTATATGTTGCAGCCCATCATTCTTAGACTAATTTTAAAAAATGTCTGTTTGTTCATTATGGTGGTTTCAACAATTTTTGCCAACATTTGCCCACTTCTGTTCTAAAATTAAGTTTCCAAAGGCCAAAACGTACAGA
This sequence comes from Nanorana parkeri, assembly GCF_000935625.1. Lineage (NCBI taxonomy): Eukaryota > Metazoa > Chordata > Amphibia > Anura > Dicroglossidae > Nanorana > Nanorana parkeri. The sequence goes on along the minus strand of NW_017307142.1, from coordinate 135,393 downwards.
TCTCCAAATATCTAATGGTGATTGTGCTAACAGATGACCAAAGAAGCCAGCCAGAGTTAACTGCTTTGACCTGTTGCATGTGGTAATTTTCTAGAACTGGTCTCTGCTGCCCTCTGTCCTTGTGAAGATCGGGGTCTAGTGTACACTATCCAGACTTTCCATCGGCTCTTTAACCATGCTAGACATCTTTTGTCTTTGTGTCCTCCTGTCAGGGATGGTACAATCATCAATTTTCATGTAACACAATAGCAATTGTAGTTTAATAACTTACGCACAGGTCCTTTTGATTGATGTTCCTGGGTCACAGATAGCAGCAGATACCACGAAAGATAATGTTCAAAGGGACCTTATGTTACAAGCAGCAGGATGTGCTGATTATCTTTGTTTTTGTTTTTTAATTTGCAACTAATAAGGGTATCTCAGTGATATCTTGGAGTAGAAAATCCCAGTAGAATTCTCCCAGTAGAATGGGTGTTCTACTGGGAGAAGTATTCTTTGTTTGCCCTAGAATGGACATGGCATTGTTAGATCACGTTTGCTTTATTTGGGACGACAGACAGGCAAAGTGTCAGGGCCAGTAAGATAAACATCAGAAACAAAAAATAAATTATGCAACATGGTCTACCCACTTATAAGTCCACAACCCCACAATAGCTTCAGAGCTACCACCATTCCACTTGGATTGCTTTGGTAGAACAACTAGGTGGTGTCACTGTACAGAATGCAAAGCAACTGGTGGGCTTTATTGCTGTTTGACTCTCAAACATTCTAAATCTACTAAAAACAAACTTGCCAATTTTGAGAGCTAAAAACGGATACACTAATGAGTAGTGTGTTCTAAGTTATGCTTTTCAATATTCAACCATATATTTCTTCTTTAGATAAAAACTAACAGACCATTTGTGGTGAAGGCCAAGGGAACAGGACAAGCCACCCTGACAGTAAGTTTTTTTTCATGATTACACTGCAACCACCAGAACAGTCATTTGAAATGCTGACTTGAAAAACTGTAATTTCAACAGTTTGCTCAACTGGTAGACATTTTCAAAGATGGCTGCGGAGCTCTGCAACCTGTTCTTAGTATTTTACAGGCAGTCCCCGAGTTACATACATCTGACTTACATACGACTCCTACTTACAAACGGAGGCTATTACTGTACAGCAGGGGTAATTGTAATGCTTCAACCAGGAGTGCCCACCTTTTTGGGTCTGGTTCGTAGTACTCTACGTACATTACAGGAAGTTGGCTCTTGTTAGACGTGCAGACAAGGGGTGCCCGCATCTTCTTCCGGGTCACTGTGAGGTTTTTACTGCTGCCTGCATCCTCAGTAGAAAGATTTAATCTCACTTCCTGTCCTTGAGGCAACAGGAAGTGAGGGGAATCTACCTCTAGGAAGGGAAATTCACTCCTGTAAGAGTTAGCATGGAAAAAAGGTGTCTCCACTGAAGCTTTATCACCAATCCTTGTATCCACGACAACCCAAAATTTTCAAAATCCAGTTGTGACAGTGACAGAAAGTGAGGTGAATTCTTCTGAACAGGACACACACAGCAGAACAAACTTTACAGGAGGTTAACCCTTCCTTAAAAAATTTTTTGGCTGGAGTTACACTTCACCTGGAGCTGTATCAGGACTTTTGTTTGTGGATGGGGATTTTGGGCGTGGCCTTCTTGGCATCCTGGTTCAACAATAAGCTGACAATTATTTTCCAAAGCCCGTTTGCCTTTCATTCTCTATTGAAGGCCATTGTGCAAGGGGTCGCTCATGTTGTTCGCCCTGTGACTCTGTGGGACCTCAATTTAGAAGGGCAGAAGCCACCCCTTGATGAAGTCAGAGAGATTCTCTTGACCCCACTCACTCCCAAGGTTGCCTTTCCCCTACGCCATTACTAATGCCAGGCATATTTCTGAGTTACGAGCCTTAAAGTGTAAAGCACTTTTTTAGTAGTACTAAGACCTAAGGCCTCCCCTCTTTATAAAGTGTTCTGTGTCTTCCACCTCTGATATGTGGGCCAAGAAGAAAAAAAAGAAGAAAACAAACAGTTTGATGCTCCGTGATTGCTGCATCAGCACTCTGCCTGTTAATGTACACCGCCAAATGCACTGCTTACTGTCATGAATGGGTTCTTACAGTGTGTATTATTCCTAATAAGTGAATTAGTACAGTCCTAATGCTTCCCTATCAGCTTATATTTTTAACCCACTGCAAGCCATAAATATTTGGTCAAAATTCCTTAATGCAATTTCACTGTGTTACACATATTCGTTTCTGTCTCAGACAAATATTATTATTATTATACAGGATTTATATCGCGCCAACAGTTTTCACAGCACTTTACAATATAAGGAAGACATTACAATTACCATATAATTCAAGACATGATGGTAAGGAGGGCCCTGCCCATGAGGGCTTACAATCTAAAAGGGAGGGGCCAGTGATACATAAGGAGGTAGCTGTGTGGGGATGAATTGTTTGAGAATGTGATGGTTCAGTGGTTAGGTTGAGGTGGGATAGGCTTCCCTGAAGAGATGAGTCTTTAGGGATCGCCTAAAGGCAGTCAAGGTGGGAGATAGACGCCAAGTTGGGGTAAAGAGTTCCAGAGGATGGGAGAGACTCTAGAGAAGTCTTGGAGGCGAGTATGGGAGGAGATGACAAGGAAGCTGGAAAGCAGGAGGTCTTGGGAGGAGTGGAGGGGACGGTTAGGGTGAAATTGTTGTTCAGTTATGTGAACAGCTCGTGTCTGTTGACTGGAGCATGAAAGTAGAGTTAAAGGACAAGTCCACTGTGAACTGATATTTCAGCTACTTTACCCTCTGTAGTGTTCCCCCCAGCTCTTTTTTTGTCCCAGGGCAAAAACTTGCTTGCCCCTTCTCAAGCTCAGGTGGCCTCCTTTATGAGTCTGGACCATGGCAGAGAGGTTAAGTACAGTGATCAGTGTATAGTGTGCATTGAGGCATGTTGTGTTTTTGTTTTGACAGCCCACTTAATTTACATGTACAAAAAGAGGCAGCACCCTGACCCTCTGATATTGTCACCACTCCACCTACTCCCAGGATGCAATGCTCAACCCTGAGGATTCAACCCTGAGAACCCTGAGGATTCAAATATTAGGCATGAACACTGTTGGGTGGTGGAAGGGAGCAGGTCATAAACCCTCTGTAAGCTCAGGCACTCACCCTTACTCAGTGTTTAGATTCTTTTGCAGTAGCACTCCAGGCAAGTCTACAAAGAGCTCTTGCTAGCATTGTGCTAAAAAAAAACCAGAAAATTGTAGTACATACTTACTATATTTTTCCTTTCCTGCCCTATCTTCATGTCATAGGGAGCAGTGCTTTTGAGTTCCAATGCCATATTGAAGAGATTCGGAAGACATTTAGATGAAGGTGTTGAAATTACCCTGTCTTGCAGCAGACAGCAGAATAGCTCCTAGCAAAAGAAAGCCATTGCATTGCAAACCTCATCCCTGCTTGCTTGTATCGGTTGTAAAAGTGGTCCATATGCCAAGATCTAGTCCCATGAGGCAGATTGTGAGACAGAAAGACGTGGTAGGTGCAGATGTTACAGATTACAATCATATCCTGAACCGGGATACAATTTCATGGAATTTGATGGGGAAATATACTCCCGAGCCACAGATGTGTCTAAGAGGACCCTCAAAACTTTTTTGTTGGTATCAAATGGCTCTTTCCTAGATTCATCAGCTATTTAAAGTTCTTCAAAGCTCTCTGTGTATTGTCTTGTGTGACTCAAGCTGATATGGTGAATCCCCCAGAAGCCCAATGTTGTCTAATGAAATACTCACAGATATTGTATGTGAAGAGTTTTCACTACTGTCAACAGAGTCTTGAATATGAAAAGGCTTGTGGATCTGTCAGCAGACCAAATAGTAGTCACTGACGTACTGCAAACTGGAGATATATCTGGTGTGACCTTGCCACTTGAATAAAGAGATAAGCATCTGTGAGAACCACCAAAAGCATCAAATCTGCCTTTGACCACTATGATGAACTGATTCAATGCAGAACCTCTTCACCATGATGAAACAATTTAGCATCTTGATATCTAGCACTGGTCTGCTTGCAATAGGTCTATGACCTCCTCTTCTCTGGTGACAAGTGGAACCTTGTCTCCATAAAGACACCTTTGGTCAGTTTTCTGACAAATGTGATTTAGAACCTCTCTTCACAATATCCACAACCCATCAATCCGAAATCCTGTTCACTCAGATCCTGAAAATCAGGAAAGTCTGCCCGAGGGGAAAAGCTGGGTGGGCAAGACCTCAGAGCTATTGTTCTGAAGCTGGGGTAGAGAGGGCTGCTTCTGTTTTTCAGACCTCTGTTCTCCACCACTGAGATCTAAGAAACTATTTCCTTGTATGCTCTTGCTTCCCTGACCTAATCTCTTGAATGAAAGGAATGTTGCTTTTTGTCTTGAGATATCAGTCCTGAGTTGCCTCCCATTACTCTTTAGATCTCCTTTTCTAAGGTCTTTCTGAACAGAGCATTCCCAGAACAGAGGATAACACATAGGCCCATTTTTGAAGATGTGTCTGCTGTCCAGTACTTCAGCCGTAAAGCCCTCTTCTGTGATCAATTGTATCATAAAGGGAAATGAAGCCCTGACCATATCGACCACCCCCTTTGTCACAAAGGCAGATGTCAAATTCGATTAGCCCAATGGTTTTATAATAGCCATTCTGTCTATCTTGGACTCCAGTGCCTCTTGAACATTTTCAGTTCATTTATTCAAGGCCCTAGATACTGATGTTAGTGTACAGATGGTCTGCAGTGCTATAGATTAGATATGTGCGATTCGTTTTATTTCAAATCAAAATTCATATGACTTTTCCGTAATATTGATCACCTCCGAATTTCCGAATGTGTCTGAATCCGAATTTCTGTTTCCGAATTTCAGATACCATCCGAATTTCGTTCAAAAACAAAGTTGAATCGGACATGTGACTTTTCTGGCCAATCAGATGTGTTTTTCTGTTTAATGCATCCGAATGGGTCTGAATCCGAATTTTCGTTTTGCATTCGGGGGCTCCCGAATGCCATTCGGGTCTGGGAGCCTCAGGTTTAGTTGTATGTATATATGGGTCACAATGTTGCCGCTATGAATATTTGTTCGTATTATAGAATACTACTTATATATACATAATACTAAAACTGATGCTCCAAGACCCGAATGGAGTCCGAGTTTCCGAATAGCATTCGAGAGCTCCTGCTTGCCATTCGGGTCTGGAAGCCTCAGCTTTAATACGGCTCCCAGACCCATATTGCTTTCTGGAGCTTCCGAATGGTATCTGAATCCCGAAATAACAAAATATCCGAACCGAATTTTACCACAGCTTACATATCTGGTATAGATCTTTTTCATGTTGGCATCAATACACCACGCCTAAAAGGCCACGGTGTTGTCCAGAGGCAGAGTGACATATCATGCCATGCTCTGAAGAAATGCATCTACAGTAAGGGGAGACTTCCGCAAAGATGAATCCTCTGAATGAAATGGGTAAAGCTTCATGAATATATTTTGGAGGGCAGGCCTATTTTCCACATTTTGTGATTTCTTCTCAAACAACTCTGTCATCAAGGGGAATGAGGGTGTCACTTTTCCCATGTCCTCAATAAAGACATTGCATTTACAAAATGTATCCTGGCAGTTTTAAAAATGTAATGTGGCAATGGGGTGAGCAGAATGGAGTTCTGCTTTTACCAACTTATATGATTTTAGGATAAATGTCAGATATATTCTGTTTAAACTTGATATATTAAACCACTGACTTTAATTTACTGTATCCAGATTCCTCAAGTCCTATGATGCCTCCATGTCAATCCTGGATGTTTCCATGTTGACAGGATTCTTACCAGATGTTGACGGGCTTAATAAGGTGAGGAAGAATTTTGGTCCTGGTGCTGTAGACCTATTAGGCTTTGACAGCACGCAAGATCCTCCTTTAAACTACTTAGGTCCTTCCACTGCTAGAAAAATGTGATATGAATAAATAGATTATAGGGAAGGGGCGGGAAAAGATATCAAACCCTCTATGGTGCTACCACCCCAAGTCTTGTCAAGGGGATGTTTGCTCCATAGTACCCCTCTCCTCTAGTAGTGCAGTGGGCAGAGAACTCCTATGAAAAATGAATTCCTAGACAGACGGGGGGAACAAAGTTGGAAAATTAAAGGGCAATTAAGGGCAAAACTTTTTCGTTTTAGCATGGAAAAGGATTAGAAAACCTTTCGTTTTTTTTATTGCAATTTGTGTCACCGTTATGGAGATTCACCTTCTCTATTTGTCCTGGTGACCATTATCGCTGAAAATGAAAGAAAATCCCAAATTGTGTGATGTTGTCAGAACAGGAATAGAGGAAAAATCTTTCAATGGGGGCATTAGTTTTGGTGACCCTGGCTACCAGGGATTTTCCTCACTTTTTCTCTTACTTTCTGTTGTGGCTGTTGGACAGGAAATGAAGGGAACTCTCCCCAATGGGACACAAATGGCAAAAAAGTGCAGGGTGCTGTGGTGTGTTCCACAAGGGGCAGGATCATGGTGTCCTGCACTAACAGGAAGTGGGTTGAATAACATTCAGTGTCATTCAGTCTATTGGAGAACTGAGGCTGAATCACAAAGCAGGTGAGCCAGCACCGCAGATGAGGTGAGCATTGCAATCAGAGCTGCTTTTTATTTTTACACCTACTGAGGGACTAATGAGAAAAATCCTAAAATGGAGTTTGGCTTTAAAGTGACATTAAACCCTCAGATTTTTTTAACATAAACTAATACTGTAATGTGTGCCTTACTGTAATCCATGGTTGTTTCCCTTCTCTTTCCTGCTCTTCCTTTTAAATCCTCATGTCTTCTCATGCTGGGGGAGAACTTCCCTTTGCAGCTGAGTGCCTGTAGTGCTGGCTCAGGTTGCAAACCTACACACAGACACCATGTATCCATTCCAGAGACAAGGCAGTCTGCTGCCAAACAGAAGTTCTGCCCAGCATGACAACAGATACAGATTTAAAAGGAAGAGCAGCAAAGAGAATTGATTGGATTACAGTAAGGCGCACATTAAAGTATTGTTTCATGTTAAAAAATCTGAGGGTTTAATGTCACTTTAAGTGCCAAAACTAAACAGTAAACTTACATCAGCAGTATACTGCCAGCTTAACTATTTGTTTTATTAATCTTCACCCTAACTTGCAGCTAATGAATGGCGTGGATAGGTATATCTTCCGGTATGAGATCAACAAGGAGGCCACAGATAAAGGAACACTCCTCATCTATCTAGACAAGGTGAGGAATAAGCAATCCACCCCAGTCCTTGAAAATTATCACTGAAAAAAATCTACAGTATATACAGTATATATATATATAATTTTTTTTTTAAAGATTCACATTGTTTTGAAAATTATGGGTGTTATTCACAAAGCTGCCGAAGTCAGCCGAGAGAATAACTGAGCCGAAGTGAGCTGAACAACATTCAGCTATTCACTTCTGGTTTGTGCCTGACTGCGAGTGCACTTCGGTCAGATGAACATGCTCTGCATGTTCGGCTGAGCCAAAAAGCAGAAGGACTTCGACTCAGCCGATCCAACATCTGGATCGGCTGAGGCGAAGCTCCGGCAGCTCACTCGCTGCCGTTCACCCCTATTCTCATAAGGGGCGAACGACAGTAAGTGAATAGCCGAATGCATTCTGCTCGGCTATTCTGCTCGGTATCTCTGTGGTACCGAGCAGAATAGCAAATCAATGAAAAAAGTAAAAAAAGGTTGAAAAAAAGATTTTTAAAATGAATAGTTAAATAAAAAATTAATAAATATATATTTTTAAAAAAAAAATGGGCGGAGCTAGCAGTGACAGCTAGCTCCTCCTACCTGTTTCCTATTGGCCGGCACCTGCTAGAGTCTTGTAGTGGGTCCCTGTCAATGAATAACAATTGGGCAGAGCCGGCCGGCCCCGCCCACTAATGATGTCACGGCCGGCCCCGCCCACTTGTTATTGTTTAATGACAGTTCAGCGGTCCCAGGTCATTTTGGGACACTGATCTGTCATTACAACTGGGCGGAGCTCTACCCAGCTGTCATTTGCAGGCCGGCCGCCCTGCTTCGGCTGACACTTCGGCTCAGTCGAGCCAAAGCAAATGCCTTCGACTGAACTGAAGGGCTCCGGCGGCCGAAGAGAGCCAAAGGATCAGCCGAAGCTACGGCTGGATCCTTCGGGCTCCCTATATGTTTTTAAATGTACAGTATGTTTTAAATCATTTTAAAATAAACCTTTATTAGAAATATAAACAATTATGTACAGGGTATACACAGGTTGAAAACCAAGCTAGGCTTCCTGGTAAGAAAGCCCAGCACTAGCTTTTGCTTTCTGGAATATGGTGTTAATCCACTAGTTAAGATGTTGCCAACTACGCAGGCAGAGGAGGAAGGGGATCCATTCTATGGCTCATTCAAATCTAATCATTCAACAGGTAAACAAACTCCCATGTTTGTATTTTATCTTCATAATTAGCAGTTTGTCTGGAGTGTAGCTTTAAGAATGAATGATTTATCATGATAGGTCAATGGCTATTTCACTTGGCTCTCTGTCTTATTGGATAGGACTCTAAAACTTGGCTGTGTGGATGATGAAGGGAAACAACATTTCATGGGAAAACAGAAATCAATGCCGTAACCTTGCGTGCAGTTTTCTAAAACATTGCTCCATCTCCTGTACACTTTACAGAATGTTGAGTCTGACCAGTGAACCCTCTCAATACCAGTGACACAGAACAGTGTGTATAAGTGAGGCCAGTGATCATTCCAACGAAAGACTAGTCCAATAAAAAGTGTGATCAATGATTCCAAGGTTGGAGCAAGGAAACACCATAAAGCAAGATAATATATATAACACTCCTCCCAAAAATGACCAAGAGAGCTCAGTGAGGATACATATAAGCATACGATCAAGCAGAGTCCTGTGTAGTTTTTAATATATTTTTGTGCATAATGTTATAAAGCATGTTGTAATGTTATCTCTTCACATAGCAATTTGCAGCTTTGATGGTTAATAGTTGTGCAAAGCAATGGGATCCAAACAATTATGACATTAATGGTATACAATGTATATACCTCCTCATTGTGCTCTCGTGGTCGCTCATTGGGGGAGTAGTATTTATTAGCTTTGGTTTCTTTTCGGACAGCCAGCTTTAAGGGTCTATTGTAAGAATAGAAGCTTTATGGTGGATTGCGTTCTACCTAAAGTGTTATTTCTTCTCTATTCAGAGGAACAAATCATTTGGCAGGTGACACAGACAATACAAATGACTTCCAACTCTGTACTTA
>NW_017307142.1:64217-125862 GCF_000935625.1 Nanorana parkeri | reverse complement strand
ATATGTCTTCAGGCTGGTCACATGGCTTTTACGATTCACGTCTGCTTCTTCAAGGGTGGACAACAGTCCTTAATGATGCAAAATGGTGCTGACACGATGACATCAGTGCCACTCTCTGCAGCATTGTACTGTGAGTGTAGGGTACCACGATGATGACCCCTCAAGGTTGGGTCAGTGACAGCCTGCACTCACAGAAAGTAGGTAGATAGAATAGCACTGAGGACATCTAGTGGCAGAAAGGAATTACTGCTAGGGTCAGCGCCGGAGAGGGGATGAGTATTAAAGGAGAACTATGGGGTTAGGGCTTTTCCCCATAGTTCTCCAAAGGGTAACGCGAGGACACAAACTAGCGTCATCCCATCACCCTAAGCTCAGTATACCGCGGTATACTGAGACACCGCAGCTGAAACTGATCCCGACAATTATGTCTGGATCCGCCCAGCTGCGTGAGTGACAGCTGGCTCTGCCTATCTAGAGGCAGAGCCAGCTGTATGCGCCCCCTCCCCCATCCATTCCGCCAGTCAGCGCTGGAGGATCGGAGTGGGGAATCCAGTCCCTCCCCTGTCATGGCTCTCTGCAGTGACAGGATCGAGAAGTGAGCGAACGCCGGTATGTGTTCGCTCCCTTCCCGATCTACTGAGCCGACCTGTGACAGTTTCATTGTCACAGGTCGGCTAGCACTATGAGGTGAGTGAAAATCATTCACCTCATAGTTCTCATTTAAAGACAAAGCTGCTATTTTTATTTAATACTTCCTGCCCACAGATGAGCTTTAGGCCGTCCACTTTCATATTAAAAGACTACAGATTACCTTTTGAAGTACTATTATTATTATTAAATGCAGAAAATGAAATAACAAATATTCATATGTTGCAATCCTCCCCCCTCTTCCCAGGTCCCTCACACTGAGGAACAGTGTCTGAAGTTTCACATACATCAGTACTTTAAAGTGGGAAACATCCAACCTGCGTCAGTCACATTGTATGATTACTACACACCAGGTAAAGATTTGCGCCTCCAACATCATGTACGGGTATAAAGACAGAAAAACATTACAAAGTGACTAGTCTAAAGCCAATTCAATTCAATGAAAGGACCATATCTAACATAAAGGTATTCAGAGGAAGTCTGCTAATAAGACCGCTAGGCCATATCCTCCCTTGCCAGTACATGTCCCCATCACAATCTTAGACCACACCAAAATGGAGTTAAATGGCCATAAAAGCTTTTTATAACAGAATCCAGTTACAAACAATAAATAGCAATAATTATCAACAAAAAACAAGAAAATAGTTTGACATTTCTTGAAGGCAGCACAAAGACACTGTATCTGCAGTCCAAATTCTGTTGCGCGATAGGCCCCCAGCTGCACTACAGGAATAAGAACAGAAACCTAACGCAGGATATACATCATACATCAATCCTGGGGCCCAAAAACTAGACACCATATCTTATAAGGGTCCCCAACAACAATGTGACATAAATGAATGTGTTCAACGGCCCTCAAACTGCATAACAAATAGGGTATGAGGGTGGGAAGCTCTTCAAATGATGTCCAGCCTGTATGCAGGGCCGGATTTACTCTCTCTGCTGCCTCAAGGCCAGGTTCCTCAATGCGCCCCCCCTACCCACCAACCCACCCAATGGAGAATGGCAGACCTGCAGGCTGCATACAAGTGATCTCAGCGAAATCGTGATCACTTGTACAAAACAAGCGGCTACCCTGCTGTACATTTAGCTCTGCTTGCCCAAAGCAGGGCTAAATGTAGAAAACAACTACCTGGCCGGCGCCCAGAACTGCATGTACCGGGCGTCAGAAGATAGGAATTCCACACCATTGCTGCCCCTCTACTTTCTGCTGCCCCAAGGCCGGGCCTTGGTTGGCTTTCTCGGAAATCCAGCCCTGCCTGTATGTAGGGTCCGTTTAGGGGAGGTCCTGCTCTTTTGGTTGCTGATTAACAAGTTTATCATTCTGAACCGCTGAAGATAGGCTATAAAAAGGCAGATGGGTTGAGCCTTGTGGTGTTTGGGCCTGCAGAGTGAGCAGAGAAGGGTTTCCCATTAAAATGGACTACTAGTGAGTATCCTCTTGGGACAAGATGTCCTCCGAAATAGTTACTTTAGGAGAGGCAGGCTACATGTTTGTACTTCTTTGGGACTAACTAAGTTACATTTCATGAGGAAAAATATTTGCAGTGACGGATGGACCTTTCTGTAACAATGTGCTTGAAAAGTTTCCATTTAATGCTGGAAAAACTGTTATGTTATAAGTAAAGTTTTAATGTTTTCTACTGAACCGTACTGGATTACAATCTGGTATGGGCTGGGAAAATAAGGAGAGGAAGGTGTGTTTAGCACCAAGGCAGGTCCTGTCTGTGCAGCGAGGGGTGGTGTGCTCGGTGTCTGCCCTGTGTCCTAGGAAAAGGTAAAATGCGGTGTTGGATCTCATACCCGGTATCATGTTTATAGAGGGAACCAAGAAAGAAAGCATCCTATGGATGTCCTGGGGCGAAGGAGCTCCCCTCCAGTGACTGTGCCTATGTTGATTTTGTGAGTTCCAAGTCTAACGTCTCCGATTACTTGTAACTGATAAGGGCCTTCAAGTCTCTTGAAATGTACCTGCCATTCCTGACCTCATGGAGAAACTGGTCTTACATTTAGAACAAGGCCTTTTGCTTGCAAATAGGCCTTTCATGTGAATGCCACTGCCCTTTCCCCCCAGCAGTTCAGCTCAGAAGACCACTTTGCCATTCAGGTAAATGCACCTTCTCTTTACTTCTATAGACATGTCCCTCTTGCTGCACTGCTCATCTTGAACCCTGTCTATGGCCTCTTTGCCTTTATTTTCTCTTCACTTTACGTACATAGCACATAGAACCATTACACTGGTCCCTGCCTGTAATGGAGCCCAGGGCTCAAAGGAGTCAGTTCACAAGTTCCAGCAGACAAACAGACAAAGGTCTCCTTTAGTTGCATGGTCTTCTAGTCAAACACAAATGGGAGACCTCCAAGATGTTACAGTAACACTGAACGTTTTGGTTATTTTTTTCTTTACAGAAAACCGCTGCAGTAAATTCTACAATGTAGAAGAAGGCAATGCCTTGCTTACAATTATCTGCCCGAGAGAGGTGTGTGACTGTGCACAGGGTAAGGATTACAAGTCGGACATTTAATTCTCTTTGTGGATACAAAGTAAAACATTGAAATGCAGCTGAAAACATCAATCCTAATTGTCATCTATCTGCTGTAAAGTGTCTCCAGTAGAGTGTTTGGTAGAGTGGTTAGTGTTTAGAACCGGGGCGTTCCGAGGCTGGGTGACACCCGGAGCAGTAACCGAGTCACCATTTTGTGAGTCATTTTGGTGTCACCCCTCCAATGGTGTCACCCGGGTGCGGGCTGCACCCCCGCACCCTCCTTGTGACGCCACTGGTTAGAATCTCTAAGTGCATGATGAACATAGATGGTCTATTTGTGAAAAACAACCAACCTTTATTGTATCCTCATAGATCACTAAAAATATAAAATCTAGACCTCATCAAAAAGAGTAGGGCCCATTATTCAAACACCATCATCTATATTAGGAAAACAATATAAAAAGTGTTGCATATATAAATCCAGATAGATACAGACCCAGCAACACTCATACACAACATTGGATCTGTACCTTGTTTTGTGAACTTCTGTGCATTCACAGAGGACTGCTCATGCACCTTGAAGAGTGAGCCATCTACCCATTTATGCACAACAGGCAGGTGGCAAGTGGTTAAAGTGTATCTAAACCCGAGAACTAAAATGTAAAGCATTGCAGCTCATTGGTCCTTGGATATGGTGGCTGCATTGGTTTTCTTTTTTTTATATTTTTGTAACCTAATGATCCTGCTAGTAACACATATCCTAGAGTGACAACGCCTACTTGCCGTGCTATGTCTATGGGGGAGCAGTATTGGACCCCTAGGACAAGACTACAGAATGCTTCCCCCTCCTGCCATCAGTGCAAACTGATAAGACTGTAACATAGAAAAAGAGCTCAGGAAGTTATCAGCTTTCAGATTTCTGGCAGGGCCAACAGTTATATCGCACAGATATAACAAAACGCTTTCTCGCTTTCTGAGTTTAGTGTCACTTTAGCAGACCAAAAGAGAGTGCAAAAGCAAAGTAAATTGTTAGGGTTTAAATACCCTAAACAGTCTTAGTTCGAGCACTTTAGCAAGTCTCTGCTGTAGAAGATAAATAGTCTGCCACTTGTTCCTGAAAGTTTACATTCAGCTCTTCTTGTTATGCAGCAAACTGTTTCTTGCAGCAACAACTGGAACGTGCAATTCACGCAGAGGACAGGCTCTGGAAACTTTGTGGAAGAGGAGTTGACTATGGTGAGAAGCCTTAAGATTCGCTCATTCTGTGCCTTCATGAATTGATGATGTTGACAGGATTTTTTTTTCTTGACAGTATACAAGGCACGGTTAGATGAAGTCCAGCTGATTGACAACTATGACAATTATGTGATGACCATAGTCAAGGTCATTAATCTAGGTATGTGAACAAGAAAAATTCAGACACATAGATAACAAAGATGTTACGGAACTAAGAAACCAGACAGAACTTAAGTGCAGGATACAAATAAAAGGCGTTTATTGAGAAAAACAAAGAACAAAAACGGCAAACAAAAATGGAGGATGTCCAGGATGTAGTCAATGCCAAGCCAGGGGTCAAATGCCAAAGCGGGTAGTAAGCCAAACCAGGTCAGAGAACTCTGAGAGCAGAATAAACGGAAACAATAGCCGGAGTCAGGAACCAGGAGATCAGTCAGCCAGAGCCAGGGTCATACATGGAGAACAGTAACAACAGCAGAGCACTTGGTAAAATAAAAATTGTAAGGTGAGTTAACTTTCCATCTGCTTCTATGGCATGTATTCAGTATTTTGTTCATAGCTTTTTCTGGTTTTCTTTTTCAGCAACAGGTACAGACGAATTTGTTGAAGGGAAACAAAGGAATTTTGTCAGTCCCACTAAGTGTTGTAAATCATTAGATGTGAAGAAAGGACGAGAGTACCTTATCTGGGGCGGCAGGGGGAACCTTTGGAGCCAGCCATCTGGGTTAGTTCCTTAGTTTACTCTTGCGTTGCTGCTCAAGAAAAGTCAGATTTATGCAAACAGCCACCAATATTGGGCCAGTTCAATATCGGGCTAGTGAAAAGGGACCAACTAAAATAAAGATCTAGTGAAAACACTAAATATATTCACTTGATACTTTAGCATCCTTTCATTACAATGGGACAGCAGCTAATATACACTCAGGCACACAGGGTAAGACTAAATCTGACCTGTGCTGTGACATAGGAATCATCCTTCCCTAATAAACATGTAGCCAATAAATATATAACTTCTCATCTGCATAATTCCAGGTCAAAAGGTATTAAATCCATTGGAGGCGCATGCCAGACATGCTACTAGCATCTTCAGAATTACCAATGGCAGCCACTATAATTCCACAGTACAGTTTTCTCTTAAAGCTGAACTCCAGGATTATTTTTAACATGTGCTGTCTTGGACTTTAAAGAAGGAAAAAAAAAACTTTTGCTGTTTTTGTTGTAATATCTTCAATTTAGAGCTGTCCCTTGATGTACCTCTCAACCACTAGATGCTGGCAGTCTTCCAGGTTCAATAACAGCCAGTGCCATTTAAACTAATTTCTCTCATAGCCCCTCTTCCTGGGTAACGGTACTCCTAGACTGAGTGGTGCTTACATGTTATTACATGAGCGCACCTCAGGCAAGGAGAAGGGACTGCCCACCACTGTAGAAAAGGGAAAGGACCTATGATGTCATCAGACTGTCCAGATGATGACATCATAGGTCTGTCCACATGATAAGATTCTGTCCACATGATAAGAATGCGTCTAGAGTCCCAATAACACCCTTCTCTGTTCTCTTAGTTTAGCTGTCATTAATTTACTGAATTGTATTACATTTTCTGTGCCAATAAAACATTTATGTGCTGACTTTTCAATATGTCCCATTGTGTAATGCTCATTAAATCATAGGATATATAGACAAGCCAAGAGAGGGGCCAATACTGTCCCTGATTTTAACAATCCCAACCATGGAAATTTGTAACTAGAAAACTTTTTACCTTAAAATGTCCCTGTTTTTGAATACTGGTCACCTTCACCTACTATAATGTATTTATTATTATTTTGCTTTGTTCATTTTGTGTTTTATTAATGGATGAGTCCACTATCCCAGATTCACCTAGGAAAGTGGATTTACCCTTTAATGTTAGATCCTCTCAGGTGCAAATACATGCATCCCCATTTAGGAGATTTCCATTCACTTCCTGTCCCAATGACCATAAGCGCATAGCTGTGAGCTCAGATTCCTGTTCTTTTTTGCAGGAGTGCATTCTGGATATATTCACATGGAGAATCAAGTCACGATCACCAAAGCCATATACAGAGAATGCACTCTACAGAGGGGAAATGGGAAGCTCAGGTCACTGGCATGCCCGAGGTGTTACTGGGGCAGGAAATGAGACAGTAGTAGTAGTGGCAGTAGTAACAAAAAGAGGATCTAACCTTTCCCTGGATGATCCAGAACTAATAATCCCTGCAGCTAATATTTCCCCATTAATAACTTACTATGCCTTGGTCTGCACTGTGTCTCTTTGTGAAGGTCTATATCTTCATCAGTGGTGGTCACAGTAATAATGAAAATTGGAACACTTGGGAAGTTCTATCAAGATCTTGTAGTGATGATGGGAGAGTCGGACCTCTGTGTAAAGTCTTCTCCAGAACATCCCAAAGATTCTAAATGGGGTTAAGGTCTGGACTCTGTGGTGGCCAATCCATGTGTGACAATAATGCCTCATGCTTCCTGAACCACTCTTTCACAATTGGAGACTCAGGGATCCAGGCATGTCATCTTGGAATATGCCCAATGTGCCATCAGCGAAGAAAAAATCAATTGATGGAAAAACCCGGTCCTTCAGTATATTCAGGTTGGCAGCTGTGTGGAAGAAGGAACATACAGAATGGCATATGGAGGTATTTTTGTACCTTAGAATGAACCCAGCTCCATTCAGATAGAGTGTACCCACAATTGATTGCAGTGACAGCTTACATAGTTACATAGTATTTGAGGTTGAATAAAGACATTAGTCCATCAAGTCCAACCTATAGGATCTCATTCTTAGGAGTACTTGTACTCCAAAAGTTTCTTGAACAGTTCCACATTTTTTGCTGAAATCACTGTCTGTGGCAGTGAGTTCCAGACCCTAACCGCTCTAACTGTACCCCCTTCGCCCCTTGTGCTGGAATTTTTTTTCCACCAATTTTAGGTTATGGCCTCTAGTTTTTGTAATGGAGTTAATTTTAAATAGTTTATCGCTTACCTCAGTCCCAGGCATTAGGAGAGGTATTGGCCTTTTTAGGGCCCATTTACACATCAAGTAATAACCTGCACCACCATAGGTTGCCGCATGGCAGTACATTGCACCGCACTGCCGTGCGGGAACCTGAGTGGAATGTACAAATTGTATGCGATACAACGTACACCACCGGAGCTGTCACAACACACTAACCCATCTGCTGACAGATGTGCTCAAATTTATAAATAGAAATGTCTACAATACTCTGCCAGGGTCTGCATTGGATGAGTCATCAGTCAGAGCCCAGCAAAGGAAGTGAGTAGCGTAATTTTCCCTGCCCTGACTCCCTGACATGTGACAGCAGAGATTGCCTGCATTGTCTGTCACCGTATGTCTGAATGGGGCACAGCTTAACCTAAATTGACTGAAATAAAATGGACTCCTAGAAACTCTTCACACTATAGAATGACACTTTGATGTATGCTGTCCTTGTCCCAATTGCCTTTGTCTGTCTGTGTAAATAATTCTCCACAGGGGAGAAAGGTATAAAAACAAGAAAAGTGCCAGCTTTGTGTTTTGTGTTTTCTATGCTCTTCTCTTATCTCTGGATTGCTGTGTAATCAGCAAATATTAGGTAAGAAGGAAGAATTACATTTACATATCTAAATCCTTTCTTGGGACACTGCCAGTAATCAGAGCTGCAACACAGCCTTAACCTCATGGCCAATAAATGGTGTATACTACTTTTGGACATTAATTCATTTTATATGATTGGATCTGGAATGGTGTTCTTTTTGGTTAAAGGCATATCAGTTAGTCAGTCCACTTAAAAGTGACATTCAGTGTTTGGTAGATGCTAGAGAGTAGGGATGCACAATACCGTTTTTTCAAGACGAGTACTAGTACGTTTCCTCAAGTACTAGCTGATACCAATTACCGATACCTTTTTTTTAATTGTCATGTGACAGTTTTTCTAAAACAATACAGACTGATGATTTTAGGACAGTGACGGAGCACCAGGGCCCAGTCACAGCTATAACCATTGCCACACAGGTAATTCTGCCACTGACTCCAGGCTGTAGAGGGACTACAATTCCCAGCAATCCATTATACAGCAATGAAGAATACCACTAGCAATAGAGGACTACAAATCTCAGCAATACATTATAAAGCAATGAAGAATACCATCAGCTATAGAGAACTACAAATCTCAGCAATCCATTATACAGCAATGCAGAATAATATAAAGCTACATACTCTGTGTTGCTCATCCGGGCTATGCGGCATCTCAGGAGGCTGTGCAGGGTCTGACCAGGGCTGTGCAGGGTCTCATGAGGCTGTGAGGGGCCTCACAAGGGTTGTGCGGGGTCTGACCAGGGCTGGGCACAGTCTCACCAGGGCTGCATGCGGGTCTCACTATGGCTGTGTGGTCTCACCAGGGCTGCATGAAGGTCTCACCAGGGCTGCGTGCGAGTCTCACCATGACTGTGCTGTCTCAACAGGGCTGTGTGCAGGGTCTACCCAGGGCTGTGCGGTCTCACCACAGCTTCATGCAGGTCTCACCAGGGCTGTGCAGTGTCACCAGGGCTGCATGTGGGTCTCACCATCAGTGGCGGAACTACCACCGGTGCAACCGGTGCGGGGGCCCGGGGCCTGAGGCTGTGGGGGGCCCAGTGGGGTCAGGTCCAGGGCACCCCCACAGCCAGGCCGGGCGCTACCGCAAGGCAAGCGGCCGCCAGAGGGCCCTGATGGGGTGAGGGAAGCGGTTGTGGTCCTTGCGGTGAGCTGGGCCGCACAGAGAGAACGGTCAGGTGGTGGAAGAGGAGGGGCCGAGGTGGGACAGGAGGCGGGGCTATGCCGGGCCGAGTGAGATGCGACCCGTCCGCGGCCGTCCCAAGCAAGCTGACAGGGCAGATCGATCATGGTAGATGCTGCGGCACCGGGCAGCATGGAGGCTCCGGGGCTGTCACTGTGGACAGCGAGCGGTACTTTCCTGCTCATCCAGTGTGGGCTCTGCAGGAGCAGAGCATCTGACCAGGCTGAGGCTGCACCAACTAGGGTGACAGCAACAAGTAGGTAGGTGGGCCTGGGGAGGGTTTATCATAAGGGCTTGTTGAAACCGAAAGCGGTGCGTCCCAGAGCGGTAGCTGCTGGAACGCACCGTGATCTTCCCCCTGTGTTCTGTGGCGGGAGGGGGGCATTGAAGTCAATGGCACCACGCTCCCACCCACCCAAGTCCGGCGCGTCGATTATTCCCAAGTCCGGTGCGTCACTTACAGAGCAGGCGCTACCATATAGGCAGGTCAAGCAGTGGCGGGGGGGGGTCCGCTCCCGCGCCCCCCCTCCCTGTCTTGTGAGGGAGGCCCATGATAAAATCTTGCACCAGGGCCCTTTGGTTATTAGGTCCGCCACTGCTCACCATGGCTGTGTTGTCTCACCAGGGCTGCACGTGGGAGGGTGCTGTCTCACTAGAAAGAGCAGGACCTTACAGCAGACGAATGTATAAAAAAATTTAAAGCGCCAGTATTTGTGAAAATGCCCAGTATCAGCACCAATACTGATACTGGTATCGGTGCATCCGTTCTGGAGAGTTAAATCACCCAACAGTTTCTTATATTTCACTTGAACTTAGTTGCGCTTAGTTCTTAATACTATAGAGAATGTAACAGGAGCTGGGGCACACAAAGGTTGATGGAAACGCCCAACACTGCCAGGCTGACGTAAACACACCTGGAAATTACGGCAGATAAAGCTCACCTCGGAGTATCCAAGGCATATACATTGTTAGAAGCCAGGGGGGCTCAGTGGCTATCCTTTTGACTGAGCAATAAACATGTTTGCCACTTGTCTGGGATTCACCCGGACACTCTGGATTTTGAGTTTTTGTATGTGTTGTGTCCATATTTCAAGCCAGCTGAAAACTGGATGCAGGATGTCATTATGCCAGGCATACAGGGGCAACCACGGGGTCCTGGTGTCCCTGCTCATATACAGCTTCACTTTGTGCACAGTACAGGGGTAGACCTCACACGCGAGCAGGAGAGGGAAAAGACACATAAAAACATCCACCCGTCCCCAAGATATGAGCCATCTGGACGTAAGTCAAAAATGTTTTCAAAATATTTTTTTAGTTTTGGAGCTGAAAAGGATTAAAGCCCCAGTCAGGTTTTTATTGCTGATCCGAATACATTCTGCACCTTTACCTTTTACACCTTGAGGAGGGTGCATGGCCAACGGTGATACCATGACAATCGAGGAAACAAAATGGCTGTCTGCATCCCCTCTAGGGAGGTTTGCGCTTTTTATTATCCTGCCCACTAGAAAGTGGGGGAAATGAAGGGGATTCCAAACTTTGAGCTGTCACCAGAGTAGGAATAGAAGGGAAACCTTTCCATCGGGGACACTAGTTTTGGTAACAGCTATGTAAGGTGATATTTCTCTCCTACTCTTGTATTTACAGGAGGGGAAATAAATGGAAATGGGATACAGAGGGAAAAAAAGACAAGAATTATAACTCTTCTTCAAAAATGAGAAGTAAAAGTTTTGGCTTTAAATATAAAGCACTAAGTAATTAAATATAAAGAATTCAGTCATTAAATATAAGGCATTTAGTATTAGTAAAGATACTTCCTGGTTCTTTTCATCTAGTAAGTCTGGCTCAAATCCAACCCAGTAAAGAGTCATCAACATTCCGACAACCAGAGTTACCACATCGTTTTCTTGGGAACATTTAACTTCCTCGTTTCATTGTTTTGTGACCTTTGCTATTTGAATTCGAAAGAATGTAAACAATAAGCTAACACAATGTAAAGCTATGTTTACTGGATCTCAGGATTTGTACTGCAATGTTCCGTACCACTGAAAAATAAAGACAGACACGGAGAGACTAAGCGGAGGGGCTACATGACTGGGGGGAGGAATAGTCCCGGGAGAAAGGGTTAAAAAATAAAATGGGAATACCTGCTCTTACCTGATTGGACGTGGGAGTCAGGTGTCTGGGAGGAGCCGCATGGGAAGGGACTGCGAGGGCAGAGGGACGTCCTCTTTCTGGAATCGACGAAGGAAGCAGGTTGTCCCACCCTCCCTCCCTGAATTTGGTGGTTATGGGGGGTTTCTTTTGTCACGGCAGCTTGGCGGGTTAGGGGGTCTTTGGGGGGTCTACAAAATCGGAGTTCATTACAAAATGTGGGGGGCCCTCAGCTGGTATGTTTGCTTCCCCCTGTTGGTGTCCGGATTTGTAAAGGGCGGGGGCCTGGCCCCTTGGGAACCCGGAAGGAGTAAGTGTCCTTGAGCTGGTCGTGGTGCAGCTGGGGACATGGGTGGAGTGTTATGAGAGGCCTTTTTGTGGCTGGCGGGCACCCAAAGACCCCTTATCAGGTCAACCCTTGTTAAAGTATTATTTTGTATATTTGGTTTATTACTTTGGTTATTGTTAAAGTTGTTTGTTTAATAAAAGGGCTGCTGTGGCCGTTAAAATCCATGTCGCGCAGTCCGTGTGTTTATTGGGCTTTTTAACGGAGGGACAGAAAATTGACGAATCCATCAGTCAAGTTACTGTAAGAGACTTACCTGCAGATGGACTCCTGCCCAAAAACATGCATGCACACAAGCATGCAGTCCATTGCTGAAAGTTCCTGGGAAACGCACTTTAGCACATGAACGCGTGCGTATGATAACGTTTATGCGCAATAGCGCACGCATGTGAGCGTGCAGGTTCACGCTCATTAGCTTGAACACTATACTATATAAACAAACATGAAGCCATGACCAAGTTGCTGAGTAGTCTTCATCTAGTCCCTGTGTGCACTGTACTTTGCTCCAGTATCCTGATTTCCTGTGTATGAACCTGGCTTCTGACCAATTGACTCCGCTTCCTCCTCCTTATTTGGTACCTCTGCTCTCTGATCTCCTGTGTATGACCCTGGCTTCCATTTCCTGAAAGTGAATGACCGACCTGAAGTGAAGTGAGCCGAACACTGTTCGGTATATCGGCTGAAATCAGCCGTACATCGGCTTGCTTTGCATGGATTCGGGTCGGCTGACCCGAAGTACAGAAGGAGTTCGACTCAGCCGATCCAACATCTGGATCGGCTGAGCCGAACCTCCGGCAGGCTACTCACTGCTGTTAGGCCTATTCTTATAGATGCCGAACAGCAGTGAGTGAATAGCCAAATGCTGCTGAGCGGCATTCGGCTCGGCTGTTCTGCTCGGTCCACAGGCTTGACCTGCACTAAACACTTAGGTAAGATAAACATTTGAAAGTCCTTCAACTGCTGTAAGGAGGAGATATCATTGTGACTAGATTTGTCCAGGCAACAACCAGGCTCGTGTTAAAAGTGCACCTTTGACCCACTCTTTCATGACATCCACTTCCCAGCTTTTGAATATTGTTTTCTCCCCTGAGATATGACAATGCCAAGAGCTAGGTCCTCCTCCATAGCCCGAATATGCACAATGTAAATGGACAGGTTGTGGAACAATTATTCTTGTGATTGCTAATGAAGGCCCAACTGTCATCTGATGTATGTATGTACCTTTATTGCTAGTAAATGTAATGGGCAAATCCACACAAGAATTGGATATATGATGACAGATCGGCTCACCTAGCACATTCAGGTTTAACTTTGCAGGGTGTCCTCCCTAATAATATCCACCATGTTAATGAAAACAACTCATGAAATACCACATCCTTAAACTGATGGCAACTGCACAGCCCCCCATTCAGTAATCTTATAACACCCCCTCTTTTAAATTGATGCCACCAGCACTATGCATTGCCACCATCAATGCTTGACACATGCTAACTCAAGCCGAAACTATTACCCCAATACCGACCCTCCAAAGGGCTGCCTACAATGGTTCATTCACTTCACACCAACCCTGACCAATGTTTTTTCTATCCCTAAAGATAGAAGCCCCAGAATGCATGTTTTCTGAGTGGCCTGGGTCCTAGAAATCTCTCAATTTAATACCGATCCTTACATTAGTCATAATTAAGAAAATCATTTTTAATCAATGTTTGTTCTTTTTTTGGATTCTCTGTATTAATTCATTTACATTGTCTATCGCCTTTTACAGGATTGCCTTGAAGAAGG
Source organism: Nanorana parkeri (assembly GCF_000935625.1). Taxonomy (NCBI): domain Eukaryota; kingdom Metazoa; phylum Chordata; class Amphibia; order Anura; family Dicroglossidae; genus Nanorana; species Nanorana parkeri. Next base: position 112,405 of record NW_017307142.1, on the reverse strand, counting down.
AAAATTGGGTATAACCCAGGAATGCAATGCCTGTATTGTTTTTCCAATTTTATTAATAAAGGTTTGATCTCGATCTTCAAATCACATGACTCATTGTTTCAGCAGCTCCTAACCCATCGCATGTCACTTTGTTTAAAGGAGAACTACGGGGTCAGTGCTTTTCCCCAAAGTTCTCCCCAGGGTCACAGGAGGACACAAACTAGCGTCCTCCCGTGACCCAAAGCTCAGTATACCGCGAGCTACAGCTCACGGTATACTGAGACCACCGCAGCCGGGACGGATCCCGACATTACTGTAGAGATCCACCCAGCTGCGTGATTGACAGCTGGCTCTGCCTATCTAGAGGCAGAGCCAGCTGTACCCGCCCCTTCCCCAGTCCATTATGCCAGTCGGCGCTGCAGGATCGGACAGGCCAGAGGGGTATCCCTGCAGGGAGCCGTGAGTGACAGTCACGGCTCTCTGCAGGGACATGATCGAGAAGTGAGCGAGCGACGGTATGTGTTCACTTAATTACCGATCTATTGAGCCGACCTGTGACAGTCTCATTGTCACACGTCGGCTCGAACTATGAGGCTGAGTGATTTTCCCTCACCTCATAGTTCTCCTTTAAGGACCATCCCCCAGGTTGGCCTCTTAAGGACGTTAGCAGCCCAGGATCAAAAGCAGGCTCCATAAAGAACCATCAACTTTGGGTTTACTCTTCAGACACAATCAATCCCAATGTGCAAACATTCAAAATAAAATAAAAACTGGATTCCCCACTCAATAGGTGAATAAAAAATGTAACAAAGTAACACAATGTAAAAACCGTAAAATCTAGTATATAAAGGGTGAACTAAACAATTATTCGTACATCCCATACAATAAATACATAAATATGTGAAACAGTGCAAAATAGCAGTGAGACCAATGAGGCATATGCACCAATCAAGCATGTAATACAAATGAAACAATGAAAACCATAAGTCTTTCCGAAAAAAATTTCAATCCGTGATGTGACAAAAAAATTTTTATATATATATGAGCAAAAATTATATATATATATCAAAAAGTTATCAATAGAAAAATAAAGATTATAAAATATAAATGAAAAATTGATTATTCTGGTGAAAGTTCCACAATTTTTCTTCACCCGATCTGGAGCCCCCCAAGCGATGGTTACTCACCAGATGGTATATGGACAGCAAACCCCTCTCAATAGCTGTAATTCCGGTCCATCAGCTCACCGATACGTGCAAGGTTCCCCGGCACTCTAGCGGATATCCCCAGGTATCCTTACCCGTCGCGGCGCAGCGAGCCCGGTAAGATCCCGGCTCCTTCCCCTCGCCAGTTGTAGATGGTATATGGACAGCAAGCTCCTTTCAATGCCCGTCGTGTTACAGCGAATCCAGTCACAGCAAATTACTTCTTATACATTTTTTCATCATTTGCTCAGCTTGAATTGCCCAAATTTGTAACAGTTTACTTACAATTAGACCTTTATATTACTCCTGCCGTCGCTGGAGAAGGTTCAGATCCAATTTAGTGTTAAAGCGGACATATAGTCTAATGCTGACATTAGGCCTTTGGGCCCATTGTTGCTCCCTGCATGGCCAAACTAATAGGAGCACAGGGTCTGTGTAAGGCAAAGCCACTGATTGGCTTCTCATCTAGAAGCAGCCAGTCAGTGCTTGTGCCTCACAGAGATCCATGGCAGAGATTAGGGAATTGTTGTGCTAGGTGGACCTTAAGGGGGACGTAAAGATAACAATGGTTTTATTAGGCTGGCCAGAGAGCATGATGGCATGCCCATGGACTTAAATCCCAATTGAAATCTGAAACCCTTTTATGCCATTGTGGTCCCGCCCCCAAATTTGAAGTCCATTTTTGCTAGGAAGTGCCTTAAAATATATTTTCTCTCTGGAAAAAAATTCTGATTGCTGCCCTCCCACTTCATTGTTCTATGCTGGCAGAGATGAGTAACAGTCATATCCCACAGGGCAAGAGAAAGAGACACATTGGCCTGCCGTGCAGCATGCTCAGGATACGGTTTGTTAGGGGATTTTGGGGACCCCATGCCAATGTTATGTTTGTGTGGAGTTCCCCCTTCAAATCCATGCCAGACTTGAAGGGCCTGTTATAAATTTTGGGGAGCCATACATCATTTATTTTTTTTTGTATGAAGTGCTCCTTAAAATCCATACCACACCCAGAGTGCCTGGTATGTATAATGTGGGGACCCTTGGGGGGAGCAGAGCAGAGGTCCTCCTTAACATCTATAGCAGACCCCCCATCTAAGGGTCTGGTATAGAGGAAGACAATCTCCAAAAGCTTAATTTACAAACAGAACAGTGCGAGTCGGTAGCTGTCACCTACCAGCAATTTCAGCCTAATGTTTTTTCTTTGTAAATGTCAGTTTTGATGTAGTAGGTTGTAAACATTGCACAGATGGGCCAATGCACAGGCTGGTTCAGGGCATCCCCAAAGCATGTTATTTAAAGGAATTGGGCATTTTTGATGCTGCCCTTTAAGCCATAATAAAATCACTGCTTCCAGCCAAAAATTATTTGTAAAAAAACATTTTTGGTACATGTGTTCCAGGGTAATGCCCAGCTCCCCATACACTCTGTTTGTCAATCCCTTGCCTAGAAAATGGCCATTAATGATTTTAAAATATTTGGCTCCCATTGACTTCAATGAGGTTTGGATTTGGCAAGTAAAGTCTGCTGAACCCGCATGGAACTGAACCCAGGTACATATGGCTAATTGCTGACGGAGATAATTCTCTACCAGATATCTAAGCTATTATGCCGTGACTGCTATCTTATGGAGTAATTGACTCATCTGGAACATTTATTCAGACATCACCTTTTATTAGATACAAAATACTGTTATATAAATGAAGTTAATAAGTTCCAACCTTCATTTATGTCCAGTTTTGGATCTCTGTGATATAAAATGGGTTTGCATACAAGGGACAGAAACTGTTATATAGACTCCAGAGAGAGATATATCACCCTGCCACTGTACAAAGCATGGAATATGCAGTTCAGTTTTGGGCACCATTTCACAAAAAGGATGTTGTGGAACTGGATAAAGTGCAGCGAAGGGCGACTAAACTGATAGGAGGCATGGAGGAGCTCAGCTGAGGAAAGATTAGCTGACCTGAATTTGTTCTCTCAGGAATAGAGGTGATTAAGAGGGGACATGCTCACCATGTATAAATACATAAATGGTCCTTATAGAGCTTGGTGCCAAATTATTCACTTTAAGGTCACTGCAAAGGACAAGGGGGCACTCTTTGCGTCTGGAGGAAAAGAGGTTTAACCTTTGCATACGAAAGGATTCTTCACAGCTAGAGCTGTTAAAATGTGGAATAGACTCCCTCAGGAACTAGTTCTTGCTAGCTCAGTTAATTGTTTTAAAAAACATCTGGATGTATTCCTAAATGCACAGATTACTGGATATTGAGTTCTTAGAGGTATATCAAACATCAGAGATTGTTGATCCAGGGAATATCCGATTGCCTTATGGGATCAGGAAGGATTTTTTTCCCTTGTTGGAGCAAATTGAACCATGCTTTATAGGTTTTTTTTTGCCTTCCTCTGGATCAACATGGGGGAATTGGGGACATAGCGTTCTGTTGAGGCTTTGCTTCTATCTTTTTTTTTCTCCGTATCTCTATAGGTTGAACTCGATGGACCTGTGTCTTTTTTCAACCTAACTAACTATGTAACTATGCTAAATATTGGATCTATTTCAACAAGTGCTGCCATTATATATTTACTCTCTGATATCGCAGCTGACAATCACAGTTTCACAATTTCTTTGGACATTCTAAAAAAAGAAGACTTTTAAAGTATTTTGACCTACCTTCGTTTCCTTGAGGGCTTCCTTAAGACAAAGATAACAGAGATATTTTGAAAGTAACTTTCCATATACAAATGTACCCTGAGATATATTCGGGGTTCCCATAAAGTGTTGCTTTTTTCTCTTTTTTTTTTAAGTGTTTTTAACTCAAATTGGTCAATATTTTTTTTTCTGTATGAGATATAAAGTTGTTTTGTACTTTTCTCTATAAATACTGTTGTGCAACAGTATGTTTTCTGATAAACCATTGGGTACTTTTGCAGTCAAATTTGAGAAAAGTCCCTCTGTATGTATGTTATGTGTTCCCAATCACGTAGCATAATCAAAAATATATTTAAAAAATAAAATAAAATACCTTTTAGCCCAGGTCCACATTGGAGCATTTTATCGCAATAAGCAAAACGCCTGTCACTGTAAAAAGTGCAGGAGCTTTTTTTTGGCATATTACAGCTCGTTTTGGCCCCATAAACTTAATAGCAAACACTTGAAAACGCCCGTTTGATGTGTTTTTGCTCCTTTTTATGCGCCTTTTCTCATTAACATCAATGAGCTACAATCTGCTCACAAAAACATGCTTCTTGCAGTATGCGCATAAAAATAAACAGGCAATAAACGTGTCTCAAAGCACGCAAAAACGCTGACGCTTAGGTGTGAACCAGGCCTTAGATGTTTCTTCGGTCTAGGCCTTTGTGCTGATTCCAGGGTACTCTGAGCAAAGTAAGGTAAGTGAAAGTAAAGGGACAAACTGAGGGACAGACAGAGCTTCCCCTTCTTAGTCATTTGTTAGGACAGACAGTGTCAAATCTAGTTTACAACTGATAATGAAATCTGCCAGCACAGTATTTGCCATGTGTCAGCACGGGGCAGTTCATTCATTTCAATGGGCTACCCTACACACGACAAACATGGGCAAAGATGCGCACTTTGCCTGCCGCATTTGGGTTGCCATTAGCAAGTCATGGCGTTGCAAGTGCATGACGCGTTCACCCACATTGTATGAATACCCACGCGAGGCCTTAAAGGGGATCTAAACCCTCCGTTTTTTTTGCCTATATCTGCTGCAGTAGTAGCAAGCAGAAGATACAGGCAAGAAGTTTAAAAAAAACAAAAAACGCTTTAACTAGTTTCAAACTTACCTCGTTATCGCTGCTCGCTCCCGCGCCGAGAATCAGGAACTGCTTGTACGGCCGCAAAGGATCTTGGGGCTGGCGCAGTTCCGATTCTCGGCCGGGAGACGAGCAGAGACGCAAGGTAAGTCTATGGACGCGTGCACCCGCATGCAGACACCGCTGGATCGGAGGGACAGAGCAGTCAGCGCCGGATCGGAGAGCCGCCGCACCGCTGGAGGGACACATGAAAACATGGGGAAAGAAGAGGAAGATCGGAAAAAGAGACATAATTTAAGGTGGGGGAGGGGAATTTTTTTTTAACTTTAATGTCACTTTAAGGGCCCACTAACACATTCCAGTTGTAATTTGTTTTGGTAATACGTGCAATACTGCAATGCACAGCAATGCATCATACACCAGTTAGCAAGTTGTGGCGCCACAAATTTTTACTGGCACACCAATACACTAACGTACATTGATGCATTGTTAGTGCAGCCAAGGCGGCAGGCTGGTGTTACGTTCGCCTGGCAGAGCTTGCAGCTCAATAACACTTTAACTCTGTCATCAGTGAAAGATAAGCATGCCAAGCGGTATACAGGACTGTGAGAATGTCAAGGGGTTTGTAGGGCTGTTATTATCTGGATAACCTTTTCCATGTCTTATGCCTGGCTTATGTCTGGTTATGCAGGCCAATGTGTATGCCTATCTTTTATACCCCATGTGTACCTCAACATCTTATATAGGGGTATGTGTGACCTGCCTTTGAATTCATCATTGTTTTTCCAGTGAACAGGTATTCTGCATTAAAGATCCCATCTTTTCAATATGGCCGGTTTCTGGAAAACAATCCTTGGCAAAGTTGGCAGTGATAACCATTACTGAGATTGGCAGGGGGATAACTAGAAATTACAGGGCCCCATAGACAAAATTTGTAGGGGGCCCTGTAATTTTTAGTTACACCCACCTGATAATCCAAATAGCCCACCCGAGAGTGACCCTGCAGAGCCCACCACAAACTCTCTATGGTGGGCTATGCCGGGTCTCAGGTGGGCTGGTCAAACCCTCTTACCTGTCATCCCCAATCCTCTGTCCGCCTCCTCCTCCTCCAGTCGCTTGCAGGCCCTGCCTCCTCTATCGCCGTGCCCCACCTCCTCCATCGCCGGGCCCCACCTCCTCCATCGCCGGGCTCTACCTCCTCCATTGCTAGGCCCCGCCTCCTGCATCGTTGCCGACGACGGACCCTGCCACCTCCTCCGCAGCTGCTGGTTGTCTCTGACTCAGCAGCGGCTGTGAGGAGGAATGCGCCGCTGCACACATCACTGACAGTTTGTCAGTGATGTGAATAGCGGCGCGTTCCTCCTCACAGCTGCCAGTGACAGCCAGCAGCCTGAGATGCCATAGCGACCCAGGCGCTTAAATCTCAGTCTTATATAAAACTTTTAATAGGGCCCATTCATATCTTGCCATTGTGGTAAATGGTTCATTACCACAAATGTGAGGACACATGAACCGTGTTGCAGTTCCAGTGTTTTTTTGAATGGTGATGCAACACAGTATTGCAGTAGCTGGTGACGCAACCCCATTGCCACATACATTTTATGCCTTGGGTGCGCTGCATGAAAAAGAAGGTCAGGTATGTTCTTTTTGTACATTTAGATGGGGTGCCAACCCATTCAAAAAGGGTAACCCAGCATACCTTTGGCACCTTAAAAGTTGAACTGATGCCAAAACCTATTTTATAGAGTAGAGTATAGAGGCATTAAAACATCTCTCATGTTTTTATTGCTGTCTGTTTCCCTGTTAGGGAGATTCACCCCCTCTATTTGTCCTGGTGACCATTTTCACGCAAACTGAAAGTGAAAGTAAACCCTGGAATTTTGGGTTGTCACCAGAACATGAATAGATGGAAAGTCTTTTCATGGGCACACTAGTTCTGGTGGCCCTGTTGAAACCCCCCCAGGCATCTCCCTCTCTCTTTAGAGGAATTCACTCTCACTTCAGGTTGCGGCTACTGAACAGAAAGTGAAGGAAAATCTCCCCAAAGGGATGAAGATGGTAATACAAAAATCTCAAAGGTGTTACAACCGTCCCTTAGGCTTTGATCACCCGTAGCGATTTGGGATTCCCGTAGCAGGATTCAAGACAATGATTACATGTGAACTGCCACTTATAGATGCGGCTGCTGTCACCCAGTTATTAACTTGAGTGGGCACAGTGGCCGCATCTAAATCCATATTTTCCTGTATCAGGAATCCCAAATCACAAAGTGTGAATGAATCATTATTCTATCCAAAACTTAAAAAAGTATGGTTTCAATTCTACGTTAACACATGATAATGCATTAATATTACACACAGGAGAATATTTATACAGCAGTGAGTGTGACTTCCACCAAACATTCACGGTTGCTAAATCAATCACTGTAATTTAAAGCACATGTCCCTGGAATATTTAGCTGCACACAATGCCTGGTGAATATCAAATTCACTGCTTATGAATAGTGTGAATTGGTCCTAATACAGAGCAGTAAATATCTTTTTCTATCTGCGTCCCCTACTGTGCTCCAGGCTTTCAGTTCAGTGCCCCCGCTGTTCTAGTGTTGTGCAACTATCTTTCCAGAGTATTAGCTTAGTGTAATTTCCCGGCAATGTGATTTACATTCTTGTATTTGTCAAGCATGCTTTTGTTTGCCTATTTTGTCACTTTAATCTCACAATGTTTCTCCAGTTACTGATTGAAAGGGACTGTTTAGACAGGACTCCTGCCCTCCTCCAGTGTCCCTTTATTAAACCCCCACCTTCCAGAGGCTTCTCATACCCCTGGTGGCATCATGGGGTGTAGAGCTTTGTGTCTCTTACTGCTGGGTCTCCTTGCCGGGTCCACCTATGGACAATCGTAAGTATGATCTTAACTAACTCAGGCATCCTTAATGGTAGATACTATTTGTGAGCAGACATAGCCTTAGTAGTAGATTGCTATTTGTGAACAGACTTTGCCTTAGTAGTAGAAGCCACTTGTGAGTAGACATAGCATTAGTAGTAGATGCAATTTGTGAGTAGATGTAGCATTAGTAGTAGTAGATGCCATTTGTGAGTAGACGTAGCCTTAGTAGCCATACATGTTTGGCCACATACGTAAAATTTTTGCAGATGATTGTTGTATCTATATGATGGCCAGAGATGAATTGGTACAATCTTGGGTATAGCTTGTGGGTATTGGGACATTTCCCAGGCAATAGAGTGTAAAAACTGGCTTCTCGTGGTTGGTGGGGTCAATTATTGCATAGGAAGATATTCCCACATGTTTGAACACCTACCTGTGACCAGGTTCTGATCAGAATTGACTTCATTATCATCATAGGTGCCTAGAGTCAAATAGTGCGAGGAGTGGCAAATATCTCATTACCTGCCTATGGCCAGCTGTATGGACATCTGCTGCAGCCAACCAGGAATAATACCTGAAGCATTTTGTTAACGTATTGAGACATGTGCATTATGGCGATCTATGCCGTGGGTACGTTGCAGGCTACTGTACTTGGCACAGGTACGCACATTAAGGATAATTTACTAAGACTGGGGCAGACAGAATCTGGAGCAGTCACTCATGGCAACCAATCAGCTTCTAACTTTCATTTTCAAAGCTTAACTGAACAAGCTGAAGCTAGAAGCTGATTGGTTGCCATGCACAGCTGCTCCAGATTCTGTACTCACCAGTTTTAGTAACATCTCCCCATTGCATCTTTCATTACTGTGTCTTTCGGTGATGCAGTAACTTTTTAGTACATCTTACCAAAATGCAAATATACAGCCAGACTAAGTCCTTACCTGCGAAAGAAAAAAAAGGGGGGGGGGTTCTTTACTGTAAGAGCTGTAAATGTGTGAAGGGACCTTGCACATTAACAGGCTCTAGCAGATGTAATAGATTATCAAGGAACAGACTGGATGCTTTTCTAAAAACCTAACATATAAATGTTTCCTTGTATCCTGTGGGCACGGCTCTTTATTTTTCAGTCAGTTTAGTGATGTGACAATGTAAATTGTCGGCTGTTTAGTGTTTAATGACCATGAGAAAAGTCTCAGCACCAGGGGTCTGCTAGTCTTGTAAACCTGCACGCATACAGCTTTTATGTTGAAGGGTTCAAGTTATATAATGTGATGTCCATGAAAAAAACATCTCAGGAACTGCTTTGTCCACTTCAGCATGAGACAATTATTCATTGTTGTGTCTGTGAAGGTTCTCCTTCATCCAGGTCATGGTATATCTGTAAAAAATAAGTCAAGGCAAATGGACTTGCTGTATTTTTCTGCAAGTCCAGTTGCCTTGATTTATCTTTTACAGATTTATTCATTGTTGTGTTTTTTGTTTTTTTATATCATGACTTCTATATTGCTACGTTTGATTGGTTAAGGTTAGAACTACGCAGGCAAATATGGATCTATGAGACAGATAAAAAAAAAATTCTATTGCAAAAATTGCTCTTTTGTGCTACTGCAGGAGACTGTTGGGTGAGATTCATCTTGTGATCTTGTATGTTTGTATGGGAATGATCTCTGACTGCTACTAGATCCTACTGGATTAGTTTACTCCATAGGGAGCCATTAGTTTAATCTGTTTAGTGATCAATTGTTACTCCAAATTTAGTACCATGATTGAGCTACTAAAATTTCCTGTGTAGCTTTAAGTAGCTTTAGCCTGCCTGCAAATGTTTAAAGCTTAACTCCCGGTATACATTTCTATGCATATTTGCATTTGTCCAGCATGACCCCAGTGTAAGTATATCTATTTTATATCTAGAAGGACCACGGAGATCCTGGGGAGACGATCTCCCAGATCCTGTACAGTAACCTCCCCTCTGCTATGGAAACACAGGGGGTTGTGCAGTCACCACATCTAAAGACTGTTAAGCTACTTTATAATAAACTTTTGTTTTTTGGGTTTGTCTATATTTAAAGCTGATCAAACGCAATCACTGATTGGCCAAGTATGTCATTTACAGTAGATGAAAAGTTAAAAAAAGTTCTACATTTATTTCTTTTTTCTGATTTGATCAGCAATTGGTCTGCTCCAATAGCTGGGAGCAGTCTCAAAACAATACTCAGCCCACTCTGTAGACTCCTGCTGCATTTAGAGAGATACTCTATACAGTAACCACTGTCAATCTATGACTAGGGGTAAGCCGGGAGGCATGGCAACCTGTATAGTCACAGGCAGTACCCTGGGCTTCTTGTTGTTATGACCATCAAAGTGGCTGAAGCAGCTGGCAGGATCTCCACATAATTTGGGCATATTGAAACCCAATCTCAATAAAAGGGACACATGGAAGACTTAGCATTCATGTGTAGATAGAAAATACTGCAATGTATGTTAGTTAGGCATTTGTTCTGTTTACTGATAGAGGAGAAGCCCTGGGTGGCATGACAGTGAGAAGCCAAGAAGTACCCTGCGCTTCCCATTGTTGTCACCATCAAAGAGGCTAAAGCTGATGGCAGCATTATCAGGTATTGTAGGCATATGGAGACACAATCTAAATAAAGGCACACATGGAAGACTTAGCATTCATATGTAGATACAACATTTTGCAAGGCATGTCAGTTAAACATTTGTTCTGTTCACTGATAGAGGAGAAGCTCTGGATAGCATGACAGTGAGAAGCCAAGAAGTACGCTGGGCTTCCCATTGTCGTCACTATCAAAGAGGCTAAAGCTGATGGCAGGATTATCAGGTATTGTAGGCAAATCTAAATAAAAGCACACGTGGAAGACTTAGCATTCATATGCAGATACAGTAAATGACAAGGTACATCAGTATAGTGACCTGTACACTAAAACAGGAGACGCTCTGGTTTGCATGACAAGGAGAAACCAAGACGTACCTGGACTTCTCTTCGTCATGATCATGAAAGAGGTTGAAGCTCCTGGCAGGAACACCGGGTCATTTTGGTATACTGAGACACAATCTGAATAACTGGCATATATGGAAGGTAAACACAGAGGAACTCAAAGTATTTGCTCACAAAGACATTGCACTTTCCCTATAAATGTCTATATTTGATATATTTCCCCTTTTTCACAATTCTTAGTCCTGTGTCCTTCTGGTCCGAGTTTTTTTTCCAAATCTTGTTGTTTCTGATATCTACATACAGTATAGTGTACATATAAACTTTTAATCTTTCTGTATGTCTGCCAGTCATGTTGGAAGATGTTGCAAAAAAGATGGGAATTTGGCCCAGACATGGACAGAACTCCCACCCATGTACAAATAAACCGGTTTCTGTGGAAAGTGATCGATAGCTCTTGTGCAAGGTCACATGGAGTAGACGTCTACATGGGAGTAATTTAACTGGAATAGGGAATTTTATGCAAACATTAAACAAATAAATTGCCAACATTGTCTGTTTGTGCAAGATAATTTTTTTGCCTTTATCATCAACATCAGAATTTGGAAATTTGGATAGATTTAAGCCAAAGGTTGTTTTATGATTAGCTAATTTATGCCTACAATTAAAGGGAAATTCTAGACAGGTCAATACTGAGATGAAGAACATACTGTATATAGGAGCTGCTTTACCTGCCCAAAGACGATGCAAACTCCATGCAGATATCGTCCTTGTTGGAAATGGATGGACCCCACATACTCTGGGCTACAGTGCTAACCATTTATTTATTATACTGATCCACGATCTATGTAATGGGAATAACCCACTGTTAGACCAGTTGGCAGTGATGACCAGATCAGGATAATCAGCACTTTTCATTTTTTATTTGCTTTAATACCGACTTGCATTCCTTAGGATTTGCAGGCAATAAGATTTAAGCTATCATGACTGATGCACAAATCCACAGGTATACACTGTATATAGAATATTTAAAACGTTCAGTTCACCAACTAGCGTAATGTGTGCATCAATTTGCTATTTGATATAAGGGATATTTTTTCTGAAACATGGGCACCACCACCCTTTTGTTGCTGCTACAGTAACTATTATACAGCAGCAGTATAGACATGTAAATGAATGCACAGCCTTCTTGTAGCAGTGATTTGTCCAAGTCTAAAGTCACCTGATCACATACCCACGTGACAACCCCCCTGCCATATGTCCCATGCTTTCCTGTCCCTTCCTGGTGCCTGGGACCTATATGTTGGGTGCCCGAATTATGGATGCAGAATGAAGAGTGGCAGGGAAACAGCGATCTTTCACTTCTATTGGGCAGTATGAACTCAGCACTTCCGGGTTTAGAGCTGTCAAACCCCATTGGCCAGGGAAGCAGCTCAGCTTCACCAGAGTGCAAAGGTGACATTAGGGGTCTAGCAGACCCTTGAAGTCTTCTTGAAGAAGAACTGGCACCTGAAATGATGGATGTCAGAATGAAGAGCGACAGGAAAACAACAATATTTCACTTCTATTGGGCAGTATGAACTTGGAAGCGCTCAGCACTTCCGGGTTTAGAGCTGTCAGACCTCATTGGCCAGGGAAGCAGCTCAGCTTCACCAGAGTGCAAAGGTGACATTAGGAGTCTAATAGACCCTTGAAGTCTTCTTAAAGAGATACTGGCACCTAAAATGTGCTATCATATAGGGGGCTTGTCAGCCTCTTTGATATAGCAATAAAGTTAAGTAGGTTTTAATAATTAAAGTTGAATCAAATAAATAAAAAAATGCTCCAAATTTTTTTGGAAAGCCCCCGCACTTTGCTTATATTCACCTATTTAACCAAAGGCAAGTATTGGATGCGCAAATGCACAAAAAGAACATTTCATCACACATATTAGGTACTTTTGCGGTCACCAGTGAGAACAATAATTCTCGGAGCACAATGAAAGGTTGACTATGAAACTGTGATGTGTGAAACCTTTTTAACAGGGGCAGGCAAATTTTGAGGCTTGAAATATTTTGTGCTTATTTACTCATCTTTTATATTTTACAGAAACATCAGGAATTATATTGTGTTGGTGTGCAATAAAATATATTTGAGTGTATTTTTTTAACTGAAACTATATATTTAACAAGCAGTATTGCAAAGATCATGCAACATAAAAAAATTAAAATAAAAAAAAAAACAATTAAAAATTGTACAAATAATGTTTTGGGGTTTAAGTGCATTCTTGTGCAAAAAAACCCCACATTTTATTATTAGTGCGGAAAACAAAATAACGGCTCGCACAGAAAAATGGTTCAAAAGCATAAACTGATAACATTATATAACATCAAGCTGGTCTCTTATTTTTATCTGTAGTGAACATGTTATACATTCCCTTTAATTATGGATAAAAATTCTGTATACATGACAAATTTCACTGGTGTACATCATGCCATTTTTTTTACTCTGCCAGGTGTACCCTGATCACCTCTAATGTGTTGCGGGTGGACAGCGAAGAGACCTTCTTAGTAGATGGACATGGCACTGCTTTGGATGCTGAAATTATAATCCAGGATTTCCCCAAGAAGAAATTTGTTATTGCTCAGGGCAGGATCTCTGTCAATAATGACAATGGCTTCCTGGGAACAAGCAAATTCTTGGTGAGTGTTTCTTACCAATATAATAATATATCTATATAGGGGCTTCCCTAGATGTCTCTCCACCTGAGGTCGTGCTCCTGATGCATGTTCCGGGGAGGGGGTGGGGGTAAGTTACTCTTGGTGCACGTTCCTGTGGGGGTCGCCAGTGGCTCATGGTGGTAGATGTTCTGGATTCTGGATGGGATGAGGGCTTTTCTTGGTGCATGGCGTTCCGCCTAGGTCACTGATGTCACTGGTTGCCAGGAGCTGGATGGGACACCAGCCAGAACATCCCGCTCACAGGAAGCACAGTGTAATCCATGTGTAGCTACATGAAGCATACACAGGACTAAGCACTCTTTCCTGCCTCCATATGACAGCATGGCATGTCAAAACAGCCAATGAGCAGTACCAGCATTGTCATCTGGAAGGAAGAGAAATTCGTCACCTGCTCCCCATACCTGGAAGTACTCAGTATTTTCTTCAATCGTGGTGGATGAATGGAGCATGGGGGAGTGATGGAAAGATATGAATAAGCATCTGGTGTGGCCACCAATCATATGTCATTGTTGCTTTGTTCTTCACGAACACAGCCCAGGTTTACTTTAATGACTGACAGATAAGGAATGGCTTTGATACAGTTGACCAGATTACTATAGTATTATAGGCCATGGTATGGAATGTGTGATCCTGTTATCTTTCCATTTCTTGAACTGTTGTTGGAATTCCTCCTAGGTTCCATCAACTAACCTGGATAAAGACCCAGAAAAGAAGCAGTTTGTCTATGTCATTGTGCGATCTGCCCCCTGCAACCTGGAGAAAGTTGTTCTGGTCTCCTATCAAAGCGGATATATCTTCATACAGACTGACAAACCTCTCTACACCCCGGGATCAACAGGTACATATGCCAATACCAAGAGAAAGTAATGCTTGTGGTATTCCTAAAGGGAAAGCACAGCAGTTTTATACATATTATTTCTTTATACACTATGTATGTATATTGAGCCCCAGACAACAGCTAAACTCTTAAAGAGGTTTTATCACTTTCCAAAGCTATGAAACACTGAAACAAAAGTTGTAAGTGGAGATACGCATCCGCATGATATATAACAATATATATTCTGTTTCAAATGCAGTTATATACAATTAAATACTGTACCTCCTACTCAGATTTTGCAGAATCCATAGGCAGCTTACCTCTTTAATAAGACACAGAAGTTAAAGTTAATATCGTTTTAATGCAGTACAGATGATGTTTATCCAGCCTTTTGAAGTGTAAGAAGACAATGAGTTTCCTAAGTTCTGTATTTTATGTTAAACTAAACTGACTAGTAGAGTAAACGTTATGTCTGGCTAGGGACTGTACTAACTACAAACAAAACAAGGGGGGGAGGGAGGAACATACTAGAGTTAAAAAAATTAATAGGCTGCTGTGGCAGCACATACCCCACATGGTACTACTATTACCACTATATTAATATTGTAATATAATGTAATACATATCAACAACATTATATTTAGAGCTAGGTTAAAATTTGGGTTACAGGGAAGGTTAGTATTATTTGCGTTATGGTGAGGGTTAGCCTGAGGGTTACAGGAAAGATTATTGTGGGGGTAAAATAAATATTAGTGTGAGTGTTACAACGAGGATTAGTGTTAGGATTACACAGAGGATTAGTGTTAGGAATAGAGGGAGGGTTAGAGTTATAGTTACACAGAGGGTTAGTGTTTGGGTTGCAAGTAAGTACAATATTAGGATTACAGGAAAGGTTAGTGTGAGAGTTACAGGAAGAGTCAGTATGACAGCCTGGCTACCAGAATTCTGGGGGTTTTTACTAAATTGGCAATGCGAATCTACAAAATTTAAATTAAATGTGTGAACCAATCATATTCAAAAAGCTGCTGTGATATAGACCCCTGGAGGTCTAGTGAATGAAATACAAAGAAACAAACAGCGCTAATTGTGCTAGTGAAAATATTTAAATCAAACAGTGTATATACGCCAATTTTGACATATATGGAAAGTGCAGGAAATCAATTAAAAAAATATCAAAAATCAAACAATATTTTCAAAAAATATTTGCTTCCGTGAACAAAAGGTTAACCCTGTGTATTCAAGTGAACAATATATGTTTGAATATTATTTATAGTGTTTCATATAGAACTATATGTGATGTGACTTTGTGATCAAATATGTAAATAAAATTGTGACTTTGTGATCAAGTATATAAATAAAAATGTATGAATTCTGTGAATATTCAATAAAGGAAATCTTTTTTAAAACGAATAAAAAAGTCTCTGTGTTAATTCAATCCGTTTTGAAGTGAAAAAGATGTATTGGGTGTTGGGTGATGTACACTTTGTTCTGGGGAGTGTATTGGAATCAATACATATCCCCTAAAAGTAGGCACTCACCCCTGGTCTCCGACTGTAACGTAGGAGGATGCAGACATTGCAGCTTTTCACTTACTAGTCCTGGGAGTTGCTCATGTGATTATAACGACCGACCCTCCCATTCAGAAATCAGTCTGAGAACAGACATTGGAAAACAACAGTTTCTACAGAGCAGAAGCAGACTGAGTGCTTTATCTCTGGAGAACCGACGGTAGCAAAGGTGCTAGCAACTAACAACGGACCAATCTACTTCGGTGAAATACTACTTGTGAGACAGTCGTTATATACATCTTTTTCACTTCAAAACGGATTGAATTAACACAGAGACTTTTTTATTCGTTTTAAAAAAGATTTCCTTTATTGAATATTCACAGAATTCATACATTTTTATTTATATACTTGATCACAAAGTCACAATTTTATTTACATATTTGATCACAAAGTCACATCACATATAGTTCTATATGAAACACTATAAATAATATTCAAACATATATTGTTCACTTGAATACACAGGGTTAACCTTTTGTTCACGGAAGCAAATATTTTTTGAAAATATTGTTTGATTTTTGATATTTTTTTAATTGATTTCCTGCACTTTCCATATATGTCAAAATTGGCGTATATACACTGTTTGATTTAAATATTTTCACTAGCACAATTAGCGCTGTTTGTTTCTTTGTATTTCATACCAGAATTCTCAGATGAAAAGGTCGATGGAGGCACCCTCCTTAATAACTGGTCCCAGGTTAGGTGGCTGTTATAGACACACCTATTGAATGGGTGAAAATAGAAGGACACATGGTTCTTAGGGTGCGTCCTCTGAGACAACCCAGGCTGAGCCACTCAATCCCTTTCAGAGAATTAGAGCTATTGTCAGAGTATCGATCCAATCAGCCAGGAGCAACTTGCAAGCATTGGGTAAGAGTTTGCATCCAGGAGATTGGAATTAGTATTAGTATTTTTATTAAAAAAAAAAAAAAACTGGATGAAGTAGCCATGTTGGTGGGCTCACACACTATAATGAAAGATGTAAAACCTTTAATTTAAACTTTTTTAGACAGAGTGGTTAAAACTGCCATTGTGTTGCTATTAGCGAGACTGATCCTCACTTGTCCTACCTACCACACAGGAGAAATAGTCTGAGCTTGAACACAGACAGCAATATCACTTTGTCAGAAGTTCTACCTCTTCCTCACTCTATCTAAATCTGAAGCCGGAGTTCCAGCTTTAGTGTTAAAGCAATGCAGGGGAGGTATTGGGACCCAAAAAGATTATCTGCCCTGGGGACCATGTTATCTCTTGGCACCCCTAATTCTGAGATGTAGAAAGTGCAGCCCTGACCTTTATAGACCTACTTGCCAAGCTTACTGAACTGTACAAATAGGACGTGTTTTCGCAAACGTATTTGTTGATCCCAAGTCCTCATAGATAACTTTACCCAACTTCACATTATTAGTCAAGCGTCTAAAGTCTAGTATTCCTGTGTACATTTTAGTTACAGAACAGCCCCAAGTAACATGTAAAATCCTCTCGGTAAACGCTAATGCAATCCAAAACCATTATCTACAGTATGCTAGTGTGCTAATATATGTTATAAAGTCCATTCAGCCTACAAATATTCAGCAAGTGAACAGAATACCATTCCATATCGAGGGCCACACATAATATCCTAATACCAAATAGTTATACCTGAGTATAAAGTGTATTTCCACTTTTGCTGGCAAATTCTGGTTCCACAATACATGCCCTATTCTGACAGAAACGTTTTTCTCTGTAATGAATTTCCCTCTGCAATGCAAGGGGGGCTGGACAGGGAAATTATAACATTAGATTGTTAACATATAATTAACGTAAAACAATTAAACATATTTCTTCTGTGTAGTCGGAAGCCTTTGCAAGCTTCCTTCTCAATTTTAATAAGAGGACGCTCTTTATGTCCTCATAGAAAGATTTAGGACAGACTGAGCTTCCCCTCATTGACATACAAGGCTTCTAGATCTGTAACCCTTTGTTAGGACAGACAGTGGTCAAATCTAGGTTACAACTGATAATGAGATCTACCAGCACAGTACAGACAGGGTTCATTATCGTCTTTTCCGAGGGTTCATTATCGTACATAGTACCCTCCCCACCCCCTTTGCACTCCAGACAGATATTCAGCACAGAGAACAACTTTTCTTTCAGAACTGAGCAGGTTTTGTGCAAGTAGATTTTTTTTTAAAGTTCTGCTACGTGAATAAGAAACATATAATAAATATAAAACGCGTGTTATCCCAATTTGCCTGCAAAAGTGGAAATACACTTTAAGCTACTCAGGTATAACTATTATTAGTAATTATTAGTATTGTACCGTGGGATGTAATACCGCACAGCAGTCAAATACGACACCTGTAACATGTACTTTTCTTTTTGTATCCAGTTCTCTATCGCATCTTCAGTATGACCCCAGACCTGAAGCCTATCAACAAGCCGGTGGTAATAGAAGTCCTGGTAGGTCCACTGCTCCTTGTTCTTATAGAATCCTGCATTCATTATATTATCTTATAACATATAATTTCTTGGCATGCAACCATTGTATACACATCACATATATTCCTTTCAGTTATATTTTATTATACCTTAAAAGAGAACTATAGGGTAAGTGTTTTTCTCCATAGATCTCTTTAGGGTCACGGGAGGACATATACTAACCTCCTCCTGTGACCCAAAGCTCAGTATTTAGCAGGCTATTGCCCACGATATACTGAGAGCGCTGCAGCCGGGACGGATCCCAATAATACTGTCTGGATTCACCCAGGTGCATGAGTGACAGCTGGCTCTCCCTATCTAGAGCCAGCTGTGCCTGCACTCTACCCTGTTCATTCCTCCACTCAGCGCTGGAGGATCGGAGAGAGGAGGGGAGGAATTCCTGCGGGGAGGGGTGACTGACAGTCACCGCCCTCTGCAGGGAGATGATCGGAAAGTGAGCAGATCTGCTGCATGTTTCCGCTCACTTCCCGATCGATAGAGCCGACCTGTGACAGCTTCTTTGTCACAGGTCGGCCCTAACTATGAGGATGAGTGGAAATCACTCACCTCATTGTTCTCCTTTAACTTCATACCAGGTTCTAAGAACTGGGCACCCACCTAAATGTAAAATGATAAGAAATACACCTTTGGAAAAGGCTCCGGATTATATGGAAATATTAAAATTGCAATTTTTTTTTAAAGGTATGGGCTCCGGTGGTTTTAATCCTCATTCGGCCTATCTGATCTAGTGCAGCCAGCAGAGTTTTAAAAGACTTCAACCCCATCCAGTATATAGTATCTTTACGGCAGATTAGTGAACAAGGATACAGGATGACAACCCCTGAGCTTACATCTAAGCCAATCAGCAATGGCACATGTCATATTTCAGTGGTCATTTTTTGGGGTATGTACTTAAAGTGACACGTATGTACTTAAAGTGCACGTAAAGATACCATTCAAGTACCTTAAAGGGGTTCTGAAGCCTCCCGTTTTTTGCCTATATCTACTGCTGACAAGCAGTAGATATAGGCAAAAAGTAAAAAAATACAAAAAACGCTTAAACAGCGGTTTAGACTGACCTTATTTTTGCTGCGAGAGTCCGGAACTGTTCGTGCGGCCGCAAAGGATCTTGGGGCGGGCGCATGCGCAGTTCGGATTCTCGGCCGGGAAACGAGCAGAGACGCAAGGTAAGCCTATGGACGCGTGCACCCGCCTGCAGACACCGCTGGATCGGAAGTGCCTGTAAGCAGAGAGGAGTCAGCGCTGGATCGGAGAGCCCCCGCACCGCTGGAGGGACAGATGAAAACATGGGGAAAGAAGAGGAAGATCGGATTAAGAGGCATCATTTAAGGTAAGTGCTGACATTAACATTGGGGCGGGGGGAGGGAAAAAAATTATCCTTTAATGTCACTTTAACAAAAATGTATCTTATTTGTGTATCACTCGGCTGTAGATCCTCCAATCATCTCTGAATTGGCACTGACACTGTCCTTCCTTCTGGAGGGGGGCTACTTTTCTTCCCCATGGTCCCTGTGTGTGATGTAATGTAGTCACCGCTCCAAGCTCACTCCTGTGATGGACTACAATCTCACTAATTTGTATACAACTCTCCGAAATCCAATAAATGACTTAAGCTGGCCATACACTAGTAGATTTTTGTACGAGCGTTTATTTGAAAACATTCGATAATCTCATCAGAAATTCAAAATTCCTTTTGATTTTACCATTCAATTTCGTTCATTTGAGAAAAATTCCCCTTAATATTCTTTTTTCACTATGGTCAAAAACCATTATTGATTTGAGCCCACTAGCTATTAGGAAATCTAACAAAGGAACAAAAATGTTTTTGTTTTTTTTCTACTGGTGTATTAATATTACATAGTTAGTTAGTATTTGAGGTTGAATAAAGACACAAGTTCATCAAGTCCAACCTATTGCGTGTATGCATATGGTTCTGCTGGTGTGTCCCAAACATGGAGTTTACCAAACATAAAAACACATTATCTGTTAGAATTTTGTTAGTTCAAGAAACATTTCCTCTTTTTTTTGTTACTATGGTTGAAAGTTAATTTCTTCAAACAAAATTCTAGTGGTGTATGAGCGGTGTTTCCCAAAGAAAAGCCACATTTAATATTAGAATTGCATTTGTTCGATAAAAACTTCCTTCAATATTTTCTGTCACTGCGGTTAAAAACAATCATCGATTTGACCCCATTAACTATAAAAAAAAAGACGAACAAACGTTCCAAAAACAAATATTATGAAACAAAAAATTGAGCAAACTTTCTGAAAATGTATTTTCTCAAATGAAATTCTACTGGTGTATGAATGAAGTTTCCTGAACAAGAATCCCATTCACTGCATTTTGTTTGTTTCAAATAAAAACCTTTCAATTTTTTGTGTCACTACATTTGAAAACGATCAACAATTTGACCCAATTAACTGATAGAAAATGGAACACATGATCCTGAAAACAAATTCTTTCCAACTAAATTCTACTGGTATATGGCCATCTTCATAGTTACATAGTTACATAGTATTTGAGGTTGAATAAAGACACAAATCCATCAAGTTCAACCTATTGCTTGTATGTATGGGATTCTGCATTGTATGAGTATCCCTTGTATGTTACGTTACAGTCTCTGAGGAAATTGTCAAAAATGCTTTTTGAATGATTCCACACTCCCAGATGATACCACTGCTTGTGGCAGTGAGTTCCAGACCCTAACTGCTCTAACTGAGAAGAAGCCCCTACTCCCCTTGTGGTTAAATCTTTTCTCCACCAATTTTAGGTGGTGGCCTCTAGTCCTTGTTATGGAGTTTACCGTAAAAAGTTTATTGGTGATGTTACTATCACCATTGAACATCTTGTACATCAAAATTAGACATGTGCACTGCCAAAAAAATGTGTTTAGTTTCGTTTCGTTTTAAATTCGGATTTGTGTTATTTCGTTTTTCGGGATTCGGGTGTGAAAGTCAATTCGGAATTCGGATTCGGACGAAATTCGGTAGCTGTAGGTCGAACTTTCGTTTCGTTTTCTGTTCTTATTCGTTTCTTATTCGTTTCTTATTCGTTTCGTTCGTTCGTGACATTTGAGGGGGAAAAAATATTTTTCTCCTTCTCTAATGTCACTTTTCTCCAACGAACGAAATAAGAATAAGAACCGAAAACGAAACGAACGTTCGAACTACCGCTACCGAATTTCGGAAATGGAAATTCGGATTCGTTTGCATTCGTTATGTCTGTAATTCGGAATTCGGATACATCCGAATGTCCGAATTTCGATTCGGAACGAAACGAATCGCACATGTCTAATCAAAATCATGTCCCCCCTTAATCTCCTCACTTCCAGCGTGAACATTTAAATTTAGTAGCCTTATCTCATAGCTTAGGTCCTCCAGCCCCTTAATTTGTTTTGTTGCCCTTCTCTGGACTCTCTCCAGCTCAAGGACATCCTTTCTGTGAATTGGTGACCAAAACTGGACTGCATACTCCAGATGAGGCTGAACAAGTGATCTATAAAGTGGCAAAATTATAGACTTGTCTCTACAGTACATTCCCTTTTTAATAGAAGACGGTACTCAGCTCGCTTTGTTTGCAGCAGCCTGGCATTGCAAGCTATTGTTCAATCTGTGGTCTACAATGACCCCCAAATCCTTTTCCATTTCTGACTTCCCTAGTGGAGTTCCCATTAATGTGTATTCCGCTTGCCTATTTTCAACCTCAAAGTGCATTACTTTACATTTATCAGCATTAAACCTCATCTGCCAAATAGTTGCCCACTCCCCTATTTTATCCAGGTCCCTCTGCAATGCTATAGTGTCTAAGTCCGTGTCTATCACCCTCCCGATTTTATTATCATCAGCAATCACGGAAACATTGCTATTCATGCCCTCCCCGATGTCGTTAATAAACAGGTAATCTCCCATTGGTTCCTATAGCTCATCCTTCTTAAATATTTGATCACGAGGACCAAATATATTCAGTCTTTGGGACTTTTCTTATAACGTTCATTTTGTTCTCCTTTCTCAGACTCCGGAAAATGTGATTGTAAAGAAGGATACCCTCCGGCAAATAAACATAAAAGGAATCATTTCCGCTAATTACAAAATAACGGATCTTGCAAGGTGAGAACTCGTGTTTCCTTAGCAAAGTCTCCTGAAGGCAATGGCGACTAAAATAAACAGGTCTTATATTTGGCATCAGCATTTACAAATAAATAAGCTAAGCTAAAGTTGAACAGCAAACAGATAAACACAAAGCTATAACATATTAATGGATAAGTCGCCAGAACCATGACATATATTCCTCTCCCTATGTGCTTTTCAGTTTGGGAATTTGGACCCTGTCGGCAAAGTTTGAAGACACCGCTCTGCATAACTTCACCACACATTTTGAAGTGAAAGAATACGGTAAGATTATATTTTTCATGCATTTTAATTAGGGCTGGGGAAATTAACGATTAAATCCTCGATTAATCGTTAAACTTTTTGATCGATTAAAATTCTTTTGATCGAAAATGAAAACACTCACCTCTCCGCCGGCTTCCGGGAGTCCCGTCGGAGATCCGGTGACGTCACGGACATCGACATCACCGGACTCCTCCTCCTTCCCTTCGTTAGACGACAGAGCCACTTGGGCCGGTGAGTTTACCGAAGAAGCACCAAGCTTCCGTCTTATCTTAAACTTATATATATGCACTATGTGGCTCTCCATTAAACACCCCCTCCCCCCCATCTCACTCCCAGAAATGTGCCCATTGAAATTTACTGATATTATGTTGCAATCAGGTCCTTATGGTCCTTATGTTGCAATGGAATGGATAGGTGCTGCTTCTTCAAATATTAAGCTAATACTTATGTTTAAATCACCCTTAGGGCTTTGCTGTTTTACTATACTATGTAAATACATTTGTAATCCAGGACGTTATTATTCTGAGTTGCCCCACTCAAGTGGCGGCAATATTGAGTGGGGCACGTGAGATTAATAACGTATTTATGGATTAGTGTGATCCTAATTAATTTTATTACTTCATTGCTGTGCTGTATGTGTATAGGCCAATGTAGTTGGATCTGTATGTGCGATATAATTAATCGAAATTAATCGATTAATCAATTTTAAAAAATTACGATTAATCGAACAGGAAAATTTTGATCGTTACCAGCCCTAATTTCAATAAATTATGTTTTATTAAATATGATCCAGACTGGAAAAAAAACAAAGAAAACTTAGTGCAGAACTTGTCAGTCCGAGTAGTCAAAGCTGCAACATTCCTATATCTGTGTCTTTTAACCACTTTCTGTCCAGAACAATTTCTTAATTTTTGCACACGCATGTTAAAATTCGAATTTTTGGCTGGAAAACAGCTCAAAGCCCCAGGACAATTATATATTTTCTGCAATCAGAGGCCCTGTAGAATAAAAAAAATGATGGTTGCAAATTTTTATGTTGCGCGATATTTGCGCAAAAAAGTTTAATATCAAATTAATATTTTTAGCAAAAAAAAAAGTAATTTTAGTACACACAAATATAATATAATACCCATTTTTTTAAATAAAATATGGGGTCATGTCAGATAAATTAATACCAAACATGTCAAGCCTTAAAATTGCGGCCACCCATGAAATGGCACAAAAGTACAGTACTCAAAATTTCCCACAGGTGATGAATTAAAAATCTTTACCGCTCATCAATTTAAAGTTAGCAGTGAGTGATGGCTCTACCGTGTTTCCCCGAAAGTAAGACCTACCCCGAAAATAAGACCTAGCACTATCTTCAGGGGTTTCTGTAATAAAAGACCTACCCCGAAAATAAGACCTAGTTCGGTGGTAGATCTCATATTACAGAAATCCCTGAAGATAGTGCTAGTCTCACTGTCTCTCTGATGAAGGATCCCTGCGTGTCTCTGAAACGTTAGTTACATGAGAGTATGTGACGTGATGTATTGAATAAATCTATCAATACGATATTGGATCTTCTCAGTGTGTGCCGGTGTAACACTCTTTGCTGGCGTTTGTGCACGGCCCATCCGCGTGGACATCTTGAGCACCACAAACACCCTTTTAGGAACTGTTTGGACTTTGCTTTTGTACGTAGGCGCACCCTACAGCGTTTGGGTTTGTATGTACTTGTACATGGCGGCGGTGGGGGGGGGATTTTTTTTATTTTTTATATATTACTTTTTTTCAGTCCACACTTACTTTATTGCTGTCACATAGGTGGATAACGAGCCCTCTATGTGATATCATAGAGGAAGTGACATGTCCTCTACATGGAGATATCAGGGTTCTATTTGACCCCTAATGCCACCTATGGACCCCAAAGAAGTTGATGAAGCACAGATCATGCTTCGCCAGCTTCTGTTCCCACCACAGCAGCTGGGGAAATGACAGCCTAAAAACGTAAGTAACAAAGTCCTCATCCCTTCCGCTTTCAGTATTAGGAGGGGAGACACTGGAAGTGTACTGATATCCCTGTGATCCAGCCATCGACACCCACCGTGATGGTCCTGGGCCCCACATGGGGGACAGCGGAGCTCGGGATAACCGGCACAAATGACTCAGCAGCACAATGAACACTTGTACATGACAGCCAAGCGCCAGGTCAGGATTGCACTGCCTATATACGTATTGTGGTCCTGAATTGATTAAAGTGGATTGATTCATGTTGGCAGTTTACTACCACTTTAATATTTCTACCACAGGTGGGGAGAAGGTTTCAATTGAGCTTCAAGGAGTATTAAAGTGCATGTGTAGCCAAAACTTTTGTTTGTTTTAGAATAGGGGAGGATTAGAATTCCTATCGGTATCTGTGTCCTTATTATGTAGATTGACCTTCTCTTTTTCTACTGGTGATCACTGTCACTAAAACCAAAAGTGATGGGAAATCCAAATGTTACAGTTGTTACCAGAACCAAATGTAAGGATAATTCTTCCAATAGGGACACAAGTGCCGGTGACAACAGTCTGAGGGTGGAAATACCCTTACTTTGTAGAAGTTCCCTCTCTCTCCCTGTTGTATCTCCAGAATTAGAAGTGAAGAGAAATCTCCCTAATAATACACCGGACATCCAAAAATAAACTGTCACAGGTTTTTATACTCCCTTACTCGATCCAAATCTACAAGAAATATGTCTGGGCTATACGTACACTTTAATAACAGACACATTTCATTGCACAGAAAGACATGTTTAAAACCAACTCTGTTGCTTAAAAAGAATGTTCCTGATAGTGAAGGATCTTCACACCCGACACAATTCCAGGTGTGATTGATGCCCGTATCCCCCACCATGTTCTGTGATACCTTCTGCCGACTTCTACATCAATATAGGATGCAGTATTGAAGGGTCGGAGAGAGACCACAGAACGTGGTGGCGGTTGTTGGCATCCTTCACGCTTCTAAGCGTGTCTTTCTATAATGGTAGTAATATACATTACACTTATTTGGTAGGTCATGTTTTTAAGGTTTGGCTTTTGATGGGGTTAGGAAGGTTTAGAACATTGGTCAGCCTCCACCTGAACAGGAAGTCAAAGACAGCAATAGTAAGATGAGAAAAGATAAGAAAAATCTTCAATTTAAAGTGTTAATCAATTTATCAGCATAATCCAAGTGAACTGAATAATTACAATGTGACATTACACTGTCAATTATATAAATAAAATGAATAAACAGGGGAAATATATATATATATATAGATAATATTGTTGGTTTTTTTTGCAGTTCTACCCAGTTTTGAGGTGATAATAAAAGCAGACAAGAAATTTTACTACATCAGTGATGAAGAATTCAGAGTTGAAATCCATGCAAAGTGAGTAAAAATGCAGAATGTGTGTTATATCTGTGTGTTCTAGTGATGGGGGATCTCTGTATGAGAGGTGTGTGTTCTAGTGATGGGTGATCTCTGTATTAGAGGTGTGTGTGTTCTAGTGATGGGTGATCTCTGTATGAGAGGTGTGTGTGTTCTAGTGATGGGTGATCTCTGTACAGGCAGTGTGTGTGTTCTAGTGATCGGTGATATTTGTACAGTGACTATTTTTTTTCTCTTATTTATAATTCTTCTTTTTCTCTTAGTTACCTGTATGGGAAGCCTTTGGATGGTGTGGCCTATGTGCTGTTCTCTGTGACCAGAGAGGGTGAAAAGAAAAGTCTACCAGACACTCTAGAAAGGATTACGGTATATATTCTTAATTACACATCTTTTAAATCCCAACTGAACCTTCAGTTTTTTTAGTGCATTACATTGCAGGTGCATCAAAACAAAAGGCGTGCAATGTCTTCCACTTTGTGCTTTCGAAAGCAGCCACACCCTAATGAAAAAGCCTACCCTCTGCCAGCAGCTGCAGAGTTGGACCCTTGCTCTGTGTGGAAAAGAAGCCGTCTCTCTCTAATCCACCACTTCTCTTATGAGTTAGACCTATAGCTCTGCAGTCACCAAAGCTGTCTCCCACTGCTGATTGGACAGTTCTGGATTTCACTCAGCAGGAGGCATGTTGGAGCCCTGCAGAGAGGCCACTCAAAACAGAGAACAATGTTGTATTCAACTTCTTTGATGAACAATTCTTCTGCATATTGTATGAGCACTAATGCATAAAAAACTAACCATGTATGCTTAGCTTTAGCTGAGCAGTGTCCAGGGCCAAAACAGGGGCGTGGGGGGGATCTGGGGATTCATGTGCCCTGGCTCCCACTTTAGGGGAGGTGCCACTGGTTAAGTGGATAGAGCACTTCTCCCTTGGGGGGGGGGGGAGCAACTGTGCCTTGGCCCTGGGTGACAAAATGTCTAGCTTCCCCACTGGCAGCGGCTCACATTTTATGGTCCATTTCTAAAATACAGACCACAGTATGGAGCCTGTGGTGCCCCATGGAGTGCTCTCTGCTTACTGCAGCAGAGATCTCCATAACTGAAAAAGAGCCGGTCATGTGATTGACAGCTCTCCTCCCAACTTTTTTTTTTTTTTTACAACTATATTCATTTTTATTGTGCTCCACCTGCTTCAGGCTCCCAAACTCAGCAGAATGCAATGCACATTTGTAAAATACAATTCTGTTCTTTATAAATGTGTGTAGCTCTTTTTTTTCTTAATTTAAAGCAGGGGTGTGTTCTCATAATTTATTCTTATTTGACCCTTTTATCCCAGCTGTACATCCAGGGCCATTGGTTGACAGTACAGGCACCTCAACATAACATGTCTGGTTATATGTTATAATTGCTCCCCAAGCCCTAATCCTTCAAAGCCTTCCATTCCCTGCACAGATGATGGCCAAGAAGTCTAAAGCAGCTGTATGCAAACTAGAATATATGGCCCCTTTATAGTAGGCAGTACCTGTATTGGCATACTTAGCACAGTTGACATTCGGGGTGGAATATTTTTTTTATCATCAAACCTCTTCCATTATTGTATACGTCAAAAATGTATGATAATATTTTGCTTATTTAAATCTTTCATATATAATCATGTTGGTGTAAAAAAATATGTAGTGCACTACATAAAATTCAAGGGTTTAACAGTGGCAAATGTAGTGCACTGTGGTAAAGCATAAGGATAATGGAGGTGCACGTTGATAGTGACAGGCCTAGAAGGGAATAGATTATAGTAAGATGATCCTCTAAACAGCAGGGACTTATAATATGTAGAAAGAAATGACATTCCTGACAATACATGGACCCCAACTGGGCAATTGAATACAATACACAGAAAACACTTAGCCAGGTGCTACAATCTGCAGGCAGAAAATAGGCAGTCATTACAAACTGGTAACAAATGCACAAACATGACAACAAGAGGGCAAAAAATAGGCAATTGTGACTATATGAGGGCAACAATCAGGCAATATTAACTATTTGGGGGCAACTAACTGACAACTGTGGCAATACACCAATAAAAACATGCAAATATTTGAGTAATCGTGTCCATATGTGGACATCGAATGGGCAACTGAGGCAATATTTGGCCATACATTCCTCCTCCCTCCAAAATGTCATAATTCATTTTCCACCCCACCCTCAGCAAAAATCCCCCTTCGCCATAAAAAAAACACCACCAGCAAAAATCCCTTCTTCCCAAGCAAATCCCAGACAAACAACAATCTCTGCAAAAATCCCATCTTCCTCAGCACCCCCCCAACAAAAACATCTTCCCCCTGAAAAGGGGTCTAAGATGCACCCCCCTTATTTTTTTACCCTCCTTCCACATACACACGTACCAGACCTCACGTACAGCTGAACCCAGCAGAGTGAAGGTAGACCTCCTAAGCATCTCCTCAGGTGCATCATGAGACATATCAGAGCCAAGGAGGAGCATGTTTCTGTATTAGTCAATGTGTTTCCGCTGAGGGGTTCTAGAGCACTCTGCCACTTGTAGGGGTAGTCTGACTATGCCACACTTGTAAAGATAAACCTCAAAAACAAACAGGGACAATACCCACAGGATTTCTCATGTCCCACCAGTTCTCACAATTGCGTTTCCCTTGTCACGCCCTAGGTCATGGCACAATTACTGTTACGTTATTATTCTTGAGGCCTCAGTATCCACGTGGTTCCAAGCCGACACTAGGGATCTTACTGTCTGTTGTGGTGGAGGCAAGAAGGGTAGGGTGGCAAGGTGAGTGTCATGGGTTTGGGAAGCCCTTTACAAAGGCACATTCTGTTTGTCCCAGAATAGGCAGGGTGACAGCATTCACAATGGAGAAAGCAAGGTCAAATCTCAAGAGGGCCTTATCCTGTTCATGAACTACTATTGGTCAATCATATTATCACCAGTGTAGATCAATTGTTAAATTGTATCTATTATTATTTAATGTGCATGAACACGACTTTATCTCAGCCAATCTAATTACAGATCGAGGATGGTGAAGGCGTGGCTGTTCTAAAACGAGTAAACCTAGTGAAGTACTTCCAGCAGGAGAGGGACATGCTTCAATGGAGGCTGAGTGTATCTGCCACGGTCATCACTGACTCAGGTAGGTGTTTCAACTCACTGTTGTCCATCCAAATCTGAAATATCAATTTTGGCATCGAGAAACATCTTTTGGATGTAAAAGACAGGCATGGAGCACAAGTAACGAAAAAGGAATTGTGCGGAGGGACAGCATGACAGGGAGAGAAGGGTTAACTGCATTGGGACAAAGAGGGTGGAAGGAGGAGTTGCTTCCCGGATTGGTGAAAATTGGAAAGGTGGGACTTCTTGGGAGGTGATCCTTGCAGAGTTGTAGGAAGTTTCCCATGAAGTAGTTGCAGCCAGACAAGAGTTTTTCCCTCCCGCCCTATTGTTTTGTTTTTGTCGTTTTCCTCTTTGTTTAGATTCTGGATGGTTGGCCTGTCACGGAAGCCCTTGGGTGGTTTGGGGTCCTTGAAGGTGGTCTGGATGCCTCAGGTTTATTGATAACGGTTGGGGACCCAACCGTAGGTGTGGTGTCCTTGAAGTGGTGGTCAATTGGTTTGATCACTTAGTTTTGGGCTGGAAGTGTCAGCGGTTAACAGATTTTTGTCACCGAGGTTGTGGTGTTAGCTGGAGGCCCATTATTAGTCATCTGAAGCTGCAGATACAAGTTATGGGGTTTCTTGGTACTGTATGTGCCTTCAAGATCCCGGAAACCAGTGGTAAACTGTATAACTGTGTTCATTTGTTCAGGATAAAATTTTGGTTATTTTTGTATTTAATTTTGTATTTAATTTTGTATTTAATTTTGATATTTCATTAAAGAAAACAAGTGGCTGCTGTGGCCCTTTGAACTCTATACAAGTCTGGTGTGATTTATTTGGTGAAGTGCGTGTTGGGTGGGGGTCACAGCATGTTAAGTGGTGACTTGTGTTAAATGGAATTCCTCTGAAATACCCTTTTCATGCTAGAAATGCTTTCTGGAAAATATATGGAAGTGGAGTTGTCCAAACAGAGAGAGAATTCACCATTTTTACATGGCGGGCTTTAGGTGAATGCCCTATCTACTAAGTAATAAGTGTCATACATCTTAAATATACATTTTTAAAGAGAGCTTGTCACTAGACCATTTACTTCAACAACAATCTTCTTGTAAAATGTTATGTACATTTAAGATATTGTATGCATGTTATTTACCTGTAAAAGCCCCCATTATGTAGACATCCAAAAGGCCTGAGACTACTGCTGGGTGCCGCCACCTTGGATGTGATGTTAACAGCCCCAGCAGACTCAGAGCTGTCACTCAAGTCACATTCTTTTGTATTCTGTATACAAGAAAATCTGTTTGAATCCATAGTATTCTCTTTAGCTCCTCTTCATGACAGCTACACAAAACAGTCGGCAAGTGACAACACTTGTATAAAACAACAAGTTGGGAGACGGTTATAATAATAGGTATGTGTTTAAATTGCAGGTAGTGATATGGTGGAAACCGAACTTACCGACATCCACATGGTGACTTCCCCGTACAAAGTTCTCTACACAAAAACCTCCAAATTTTTCAAACCCGGGATGCCCATGGATCTAACGGTGAGAATATCTTGAATGTTTGGTGTATATTTTGTATTAATACAAGTTTCAGTCAGCCAACAGGAGCTGCAAAGCAATCTGTTCTGCTTTACTGTCTCATTAGTTAATTCTTAGTGCTTTGGAAAACCTTTGTCATGTATCAAAGTTTTTTTGTGAAAAAAATCTTGTCTGTAACTATCATAATAGATGGGTAGTGAACACTTTACAAACCTTATTAAAAAAAAAAACATTAAAGTCCTTTAAAATCTGTCGGTGTCTAAATTACTATTGGTCTTGTATTGTCTTGTATTACTTATGGCAAATTTTACGTCGAGGTAGCTTTTTTTTTTTCTTCTGGTGATGGCACAATATCACTGCTGAGATTGGTTATGTAGAAATATCTGTGTTGAGACTGTTGTGTTTCAGTATATCTATCATCTATCCTAGGCATTTGTCACCAACCCAGATGGGTCTCCAGCACACCGTGTCCCTGTGGTAGCAGAACCAGGAACAGTGAGAGGGACATCACTGGAAGACGGAACTGTCCGGCTGACCATCAATACCCGCGCAGATATAAGCTCGCTTCCAATAACTGTAAGAATTATATTTTTTATACATCGGTTTTTGAGAAGTAGATTCAGAACATAATAATGAAGTCATGTATGATATGTATGGAGTTACCATCTTTTAGAAAAACTGTCAAGCAGCAGAGTGCTTATATAATAGCAGTTACCATTGAAGATTAAACTTCAGATTGCACACAGAAGACTAAAACTACCTACCCAGAACTTTTTCAGCCTCATTCATAAAACACACGACCATCCCGCTGCTTTACATCACTTTTTTACTGCAAAGCTGGTGTTTTGTGAATGCCAACTGCTGAGACATGTGAAAGCCATGGCCATTCTTAGTCCCGCCCACTGCATTTTACCTATGTAGTATTGTACCATGTTAGCCATCATTTAATGAAGAATGTTTGGACTTTGAGGCCAGGTTTACACTAGGGCGATTTGTAAACTGCACGGCAATTGTGAATGAAATCTGCACGGTCACGGAATCGCACACCACTGCTGATCACGCTGGCGGTACCATTCTTTTCTAATGGCACCCCAGTTGCGGTAGGCAGGCAGATCGCGTGGTTTCCTGCCGCAATCCCGCCCGTGCAATCGTGCACGAACACGGCTGGAAAAAACGTGCAGTGCGTGTGGCGAAAAATGATACATGTACCGTTTTCTCAGCGATTTCTGCACAGATATACCCCCTTTGATAATCAATGGGCCACGCGGCAATCGCTGTGTGCATACACAAGTCCTGTGATCGCCTAAGTGTGCTCCTGGCCTAATTGATAACCTTTACTGCCTAACTTAAAGGAGAACTATGAGGCGAAAATCACTCAGCCTCATAGTTCGAGCCGAGGTGTGACAATTAAACTGTCACACATCGGCTCAATAGATCGGGACTGTCACTCACTGCTCCCTGCTGGGATTCCCCCCCTCCCTGTCCGATCCTCCAGCGCTGATATATACTGAGCTTTGGGTCACGGGAGGACATTAGCATTGACAAATACTAGCACACATAAAATTAAAAAGAAACACATACCGAATTCACGAAAATTACTGCAGCTAGATTTTTTAAAAAAGGGGAGGGGGAGATGGTGCATTAAAGGAGAACTATGAGGTAAGTGCTTTTCACTCACCTCATAGTTCTAGCCGACCAATGAGACTGTCACAGGTCGGCTCAGTAGATCGGGAGGTGAGCGAACACATACCGGCGTTCGCTCACCTCACGATCCTGTCATGGCTCTCTGCCGTGACAGGGGAGGGTCTGGATTCCCCCCTCCCCGCTCCGATCCGCCAGCGCTGACTGGCGGAATGGACGGGGGAGGGGGCGGATAAAGCTGGCTCTGCCTCTAGATAGGCAGAACCTGCTGTCAGTCACGCAGCTGGGTGGATCCCGGCATAATTGTCGGGATCCACTTCAGCTGCGGCGCCTCAGTATACCGCGAGCAGCAGCTCGCTGTATATTGCGGCGTCTCAGTATACCGAGAGCTACAGCTCGCGTTATACTGAGCCCAGGGTGACGGGAGGACGCTAGTTTGTGTCCTCCCGTTACCCTTAGGAGAACTATGGGGAAAAGCACTGACCCCATAGTTCTCCTTTAAGCAATTAAGTTATCAAAGCTTATAGTGAATTATAGGAGTTACATCTTAAAAAATGCATTAAAATACCTGTATCTTATATGTGTGTATAACTTGGCTGTAGGTCCTCAAATCATCTCTAAATTGGTGCTGACACTCTCCTTCCTTCTGGAGGGTGACTACTTTTTTCATAGTCATTCTAGGGTGGCCAGACTTCCATGTACACATTTTACCACTTTAAATGACCACGTTTTGGCTGCCCATGCTTCATGTTTGTTGCTATGATGATTGAGGACAGAAGGAGCAAAGTGATGCCCCCAGACACTGACAACATTGCTTGTAAAACAATAGTTATTGGATCAGGTTTTCTCCCTAGTATGGTCACACAATGGTCATATCCGTGTTTAGTAGGTATGGGGTGATCACCTGATCCAGACAAAAATGGCCAGATTGGGTGATTGTAATCTCGTATTTATCAGCTTTAGATTTTATAGACCTAAAGTGAAAAGTTCTTGCTTCCTGTTGTGTCTCTGGAACAGGAAATGAGGGGATATCTTTGTAATGAAATGTAGAGCTCACTCCCGAAGGAGCCGTTGAATGCCCAGTTCCTCTCTAGTCTGTCTAGGGTATGATCTTAAGCTGCCCACCCATTAGCATCAACCGCCCTTCTTCTAGTGCCCACAATAGCTGATGTCCACTCCAGTAGTAAAATGCAGAATAACTTTTATTGAACATCTTCACTGGGGAGAGAGGGTACAGGGATTCTAAGCTTCCAGGGTGTAACATACTTTGACTCCAGACTCACCAGACCTGGTTGGCCTATCAGTGTAGATCCACTTGGGAGACATCAGATAGCAACTGAAGTAGCAGATAAGCAAGGATGAATATAGATCCTCAACAGGAAAAACAACGGCCATACTCCTGAAGTCCTTCGGTTCCAGGAAACTTCAAGAGCCATCATTGGTCCTGGGTCTCTTCCTCCGACAGCAACACAGACCTCCTCTATGTTGGAGGCCTCAGAGAAACATTTCCCGCACACCAGCCTATGCCCACCCCCAGGCCTTAGGCCTAGCCCGGGGGGCAGACTGAACAGCACCCAGCCCTCATCCATGGCTGGTCCCGGCTAGTCTGAGCACATGGCAAATCCCTCCAGTAAATGTACCCTATCCAAGCATGCACCACTGGTTGAGAGAAACCCAGTGATTGGCTGCTGTACTGTACATACACTATAGCATCTCTCATTGGCCATTCCACAATATGACAGAGTCACACTCCGCCCAGGGGGTGCAGGCAATGCCAGACACCTGGAATTAACCAGATAATTGCCACTATAAATGCAGCTCTACTACAGCCCTGGCTATCACTAAATGTCTAGTAGCCACATCACAGAAGGTGATGGGGGCTACAGAAACAAGGACAGCAAAAGAAGGGTATGGTCATAGTTACACTTTAAGTTTTTGTTTCCAATTGATCTGTAGCTTTTATTTTACTTGGAATCCTTGTATGCTCTTTTCAATAGGTTTATATTGATGGTTTGTATTTTTTCAATTGTAGGTAACAACAGCAGATCCAATGTTATTACCTAACCAACAAGCAAATGCTCCTATGACAGCCACTGCATACCAACCACGTGGTGGCAATTTTCTGCATCTCGGCATTCGCGGTGGGGAACTGAAAATTGGTGAAAACGCTGCTATCAACTTCATTATCAGGAACACTGACCCAGGAGTTCAGAACCAGATCACCCACTTTAATTACATAGTAAGGAGTCTGTCATGTAAAATACTGGATTGAAACTGCTATGATAAGTACAGAAGTGGCTTCTTACCTCTCACAGATGATGCCTTATTTTGCTCTTGTCTACAGAAGGATGGTGATATCCTTCTTCAGGCATCTTCCAGGGTTACCAACTAGTTCCTGGACTGAAATGCTGATTCATAAATGAAACAAGCATGCAAATCCTTGTGCTGCAGCGTTCTTGGCTTTGTTCATAAAATGTCTGACTTAGATGATCCTCTGCTGCTGCCTCCCACCTTGTGGCTTGCTACAAAGTTACAAGGCACAATCTGATCAATGAGGGAGAGACGACTGAGATTATGTTTCCTTTTGCCTGCAGCAGACTGATGACATCATCTCAGCCTAGGCAACGTCACTGGACTGGAGCTTAAGGACTGACATTTACTGATAAATGGTGGATCTTTTTTCTAAAGTTGTACTTTTACTGTACATTGTGACATTTTGGCAATTTGTTAAGGTATTAAAAGGTCCACCTTAAAGAAGAACTCTTATTAAACATGCTCGTTTTGGTCTAGGCTCTAATATAAAAATTATATACTCTGTCTGGCTGCAAGACTGGTCCCATTGGCCTAATTTCCCCTGGCCCCCGGTGGTCTAAGGACCCGTGATGTCATCATGTCCATTCACTTGCATTGGACGTGAGGACGCTGAGGGGCATTCCACAGCTGGAGTGGAGGGCGAGAGAGGTGAGCGGTCGCCGCCACAGGACTGAGGATCGGGTGAGTATCTTTTTTATTTTAGATCCTAGAGCAAAACGAGCACTTAACCCTGGTAGTGTGGGGGTAGCCCCACAGCAAGGGTTAATCTTTAATGTGCTTGGAGTTCTTCTTTAAATCCCAGCTGCAGCCAAACCTTTTTTAAATAGAAGGCTTAGAAACTAAGTCAAGATTAATTGTTGTCTGTGCTTCACTGGGGAGATTGTCTATCGCTTTTTGTTTATCTGATGGGTGTCAGTCAGAACAGGAAGTGAGAGGAAATCTCACCAACGGGGACATAGGATGCAACAAAATGCATTTTTTATAGTAGAGTGGGAAAGTATTAGGTCTTGATTACCGTAATTAAGTGAACATGTTTACTTGGTGAACCAACAGCAAGAATGAAGAGCAAGCACTTAACACCTCACCTCAGTGCTAGCAAAAATAAAAAGCAAGCACCTAGAGCTTTAATCAAAAAATCAACATATCCCTTTTTAGAGAGATCCCACCATCAAGCTCATAATGCAACTCTGTAGTCATATATAATAGGCAATAATATTTATATATTAAAAATATATATATATATATATCAAGACAAACATGAATGTATCATATTAAAACCTGTGAACTATGTGTGTTGCACATTCACAAACCTCGGCTAACCATATATGGAAAC
The DNA here is from genome assembly GCF_000935625.1 of Nanorana parkeri. NCBI lineage: Eukaryota > Metazoa > Chordata > Amphibia > Anura > Dicroglossidae > Nanorana > Nanorana parkeri. Next base: position 76,294 of record NW_017307142.1, on the reverse strand, counting down.
AAATGTAATACGGACTCCTCAAACATCTGAATCCAATAGAAATCCAGCTTTATAGCAGATATGGGTGGAAGAAATGTATCTCCACAGACTCCCAGTATGGTATGGAGGAGTCATTCAAACACATCCTCTGTGGTAGAATCAACTCTGTGTATTCACACACAAATGAGCCAGCAGACTCATGATATCTTGATAATCCAACCGTTAGAGTTCAGCTTATATCACAACTTCATAAGTGTGAATCAAATGAAAGTAGAATGATTACCGGTAAGTGCTGGATGAAATATAGCAACGGGCACCGACCTTATTGCTGAAGTGATGGATCCCAGCAGGGATGTTCTCAGTAAGTTCCGAATGGCATGTTCGACCGTACAGATAGTTTAGAGTATAATTATACTCATGTAGCGCTACCAATACCGATGTTTCCTTAAGTAATTTCAGGAAAATATCAAGGGGTTTCCAGATATCAGTAAGCATCTGTGATTTAAATCAATGATATCATGGTAAAGTAACTCATGAGTGTGGAATAGATTCATGTGTAAGGCATGTCCACAAGCCGAGGTAAGAGGCAGATCACCACGCTATTCCTTGACCTAGAGCGTGACCTCACTATTGGTCGAAAGTTATAATGGTAGGTCTCACAAACCTACAGTGGGGTCCATCAAGTAGGGGTAGAGCCCAAGTGTGACTTTAGTAGCTGAAGCCCCTATTGGATTAGTTAGGTTGCCTGGGTTTCAGGGATCTCAAAGATACTCTATACGTTTTAGGTGCCAGTTCTGCTATCTTGCTGGTTGCTTATGAGCTTTTATCTATATACGGCCTTCGTTTAAAATTCCTGTATGGATTGACAAAAAAAAGATGTAATTTAAAAATGGATGGTTGGATGGTCAGTCTACCAAGAATTAATAGGTCAGCTGAGGTTGCTGCCTTCTTGAAGAAGAGCTTCTTCAACTTATGAATGAATTGTCAGAGGACCAGAGGTAGCACAACCTTTAGGCTAGCCCCAATATTCATACGGTTGTCCTAAGGTGGGAATTCTTTTACAAACTATTTTCTGTATGGTATGTAGTGCCAGACTATGAAAATATTGGTTCCAAGCATCTACTTTATTTCTTATGTTTAATTTGTTTTCCAATGTAGGATTTTGAATTTGAATAATGAGATACTTGATGTGTTTCTTCATCCTGCAGATCCTAAACAAAGGTAGAATAATGACAACTGGAAGACAAGCCAGATTACCAGGCCAATCCCTTGTGACTTTGCTGATGCCAATAACACCAGAATTCATCCCATCCTTCCGCATAGTGGCCTATTATGTGGTCACAACTGGAGCAGGCCGCGAGGTCGTAGCTGACTCTGTCTGGGTAGATGTGGCAGATACCTGCATGGGAACGGTAAGAAAATGCTAGAAAGCAATTAGAAATCATGTTGGTTTGGCACAACCATCACTATCGGTCGAAAGCTATAATGGTAGGTCTCATGATTATAAAATGATTCTTCTGTAAATGTTTTCAGCATTAGACATTGTACATTTGTGTTGCCAAAGTATATTTGCCAGTTGCCTCTCTAAACCCAAGTTAAGCCTTTAGACCCACCCTAACCCCAAATCCAAAATGCTGTACTCTATGGTCCCCCCTCAACCTAACCACTGAACCATCATATTCTCAAACAATTCATCCCCACACAGCTACCACCTTATGTATCACTGGCCCCTCCCTTTTAGATTGTAAACCCTTAGGGGCAGGGACCTCCTTACCATCTTGTCTTGAATTGTATTGTGATTGCAATGTCTTCCTTATATTGTAAAGCGCTGCGCAAACTGTTCCTTGTGGGAACAGTTGGGGAAAGCCTTTCTGTGAGCAAAGCCAGCTCATTAAAACATGGTTTGACCACTTTGATGTTGAGAAGACAATGTAGCTTGCACAGACCCCTTTTAACCCTACTGGACAATTTTAGGATGGATTAGAACACTGATTGTGAGCCAAGTCTTTTTATCCAACATCAGTACTAGACCTCACACCTTTTGGCTGAGTGACAGCAAATCCCTACAGACAGACTCCAAAATCCTCTGAAAAGCCTTCCAGGGCTGAGGGCGGTGGTAAGGGGCAACTCCATATTAATAGCCATGTGGCAATTGTTTTTAGGGTAATTCCTTAATTTAGTGAAGCTAAATCTAAACTCAGAATCAAAATCCCATCCAAGCTTTCAAAATGTATGTACAATTCTTCAGGTTAATTACCAAGTATCAGCAAAATAATACCTGGTGATCCTGCCATGAAGGTCCTTGTTCAGGTACTTTCTGTTATGGGTCGACAACAGTCTCCCAGTTGTGCTTCTGTGTTGTCAGCCAGTCACATGCACCCCTGATGGAGACTATAAGCAGCAGTGCTAACACAATAGAGGGCATGTAGACAGAATGTGGCTAAAAAAGGCCTGGGGGAGATCAGCAGCAGTGAGAAGCAAATAAACATAAAAAATGTGCAAACTATATTTCATTCAAAAAAACAAATGACAATTGTTTATAATACACAGTGCTTTAGTCATACAATTAGGGTTTTGATTTACTTTAACATATTATTGAATGTGTGATAACTGGATGCTTATGGTGAGTTTACTGCAATACTGATAAAATGTGGTCTGTGTCTCACAGCTGACGCTTTCAGGTGACAGGGACCGGGACAATGCAGTTCAACAACCTGGAGCTTCTATAAAACTTAAGCTGAAAGCTGACCACTTGGCCAGTGTGGGGTTGGTAGCTGTGGATAAAGGTGTTTACGTGCTGAATAGCAAGGAGAAGATCTCCCAGACCAAGGTAAGCTGATGAATGTAGTAGAAGGCAAATGTATTTGTTAAGATAGTCAAAATGTAAATTGCAGATTTTGTACATGATAAATGAAATCTTTCTACAACTATAATGGTGGCTATTATTGTGATAATGAATCACAATGCTTATAATTATGTTGATGAGGAGGAGGAGAATAACACGATGATGGTGATAAAGATGGTAATGATGGTGATACTGATGACACAAGAGATTAGGAGAAAGGGAGGGATGACTGAGGTGTAGCATAATTGCCGATGAGCAAAAGAAGAAAAAATGGGTGACTGGATGAAGATGATGGTTATTGATGGTAGTTGTGGAGTTCAAACAGATGATATTGTATTCATGACATAGAAGATGTAAGTGATGAAAGTGAAGATGAGGAGGGTCATGATAGATGTAATGGTGCTGATGACAATTGCTAATGATAAAGAAGAAAGAAGAATAAGAAGGAGAAGAAGAAGGAGAAAAAGAAGGAGAAGGAGGAAGGGGATTATAATGGTGATGATGTTGATGTAGAGGAGGAAGAAAAACTTGTTAAGGATAAATTATGGCTTATGGTGATGGTGGTTTGATGATGAAGACTTTTGGGCTAGTGTATTTTCTAGGGAAGGTATCAAAAAAAGATGATGCTTCTTATGAGGAGTTTGATGGGTTAGTGGTGGTTATGAGGATGAGGGTGAGAATGATGGTAAAGATGATGAAGAGATTAATAGGGGCAATTGAGGTAACAAAGATGAGTGTGATGGTGCTGGTAGGGATGATGAAGATTTTGATTATAGTGGTAATTATGTGAATGAGAATGATCATAAATATGCTGCAGTTAAAGGGTTCAATGATGGTGGTGATGATGAATTTAGTAATAAGGGTGATACAGGTGATCATGTTGAAGCCAATGAACAGTTTGATGTTGATAGAAATGGTGGTGATGAAGGTGATGGTAGCAAGGGTGGTAATGAGGATGAGGGTAATGATAAAGTTGATAGTAATGTGTAAAAAGAGTTAGGTGGTTATGGTAGTAGAGATGAGGGTGATTAAGGTAATAATAATGCTGATGTAGAGTTAGATGATGATGATGTTGGTAGGTGTGGAAAAGAGGATGAAGGTGATGATAACGTATATGATGATGCTGAAAAAGAGTTAGCTGATGGTAGTAGTGATGATAATAGAGGTGAGGATGATGATTATAATGAAGAGTATGATGATGATGATGGTGTTAGCAGCAATGAGAAGGATGGTGATGATAGTGATGATAAAGAGCTTGATGGGGCAATGGTGGTGGTGGTGGTGATGATGAAAGTGATTAAGTGTTTGATGATAATAGTGGTAGTGCTGTGGATGAAGGTGATGATGTTAGAGATGATAAAGTGTTTGATGGTGGTAGTGATGACGAGGATGAAGATAATGATAATGGTAGGGATGATGAAGAGTTTGTTTGTGGGATTAGTTTTGGTGATGATGATAAGGTTAATGATGATGTTAGTGATAATCAGATGGGGATGATACAGATAAAGATGAATCAGTGAAGGTGATTGGGTAGAGATGATAAACAAATATACAACTTCCTTTTTATTCTGAATCTTCTCACAAGCAAGGTTCACCATGACATATGATCCTTACAAAAATATTTACAAAAGGCTCACACATACCAAAGGTGGTTTGGAGAGTATGATTATGAAGAAGATAAGAATGTTACCGATACTGATGATGAAAATGGTAATAAACTGGATATGAATGGTGATGAAAAAAGTGGTGATGAAAGGCAATAATGATGACTATTAAAAGAGAACTATGGGGTTAGGGCTTTTCCGCATAGTTATCCTTAGGGTAACGGGAGGACACAAACTAGCGTCCTCCCGTCACCCCAAGCTCAGGAAACCGCGAGCTAAGGCTCGCGGTATACTGAGACACCGCAGCTGAAGCAGATCCCGACAATTATGTCTGGATCTGCCCAGCTGCGTGACTGACAGCTGGCTCTGCCTATCTAGAGGCAGAGCTAGCTGGCCCCGCCCCCTCCCCCATCCGTTCCGCCAGTCAGTGCTGGAGGATCGGAGCGGGGAGGGGGAAATCCAGCCCCTCCCCTGTCACAGCAGAGAGCCGTGACAGGATCGAGAAGTGAGCGAACGCCGGTATGTGTTCGCTCACTTCCCGATCTACTGAGCCGACCTGTGACAGTCTTATTGTCACAGGTCGGCTAGAACTATGAGGTGAGTGAAAAGCACTCACCTCATATTTCTCCTTTAAAATGAGAAAGGTATATGATAAGCATGATGATGATGATGGAAACAGTGATGATGAAATGATCTGGACAATAGTAACAACTTGCTAATGATGATGACTTAGTTTGTGATGATCACATCCTGATATTGATAAACACTCATTTTGTATCTTCCCTTCTAGGTGTGGGAATCAGTAGAAAAATACGACACTGGCTGCACTGCGGGAGGTGGTGCTGATGCTGCAGGAGTGTTTTATGATGCTGGACTGGCACTAGGCAATGCTTTCCATGGTTCCACCACCCAGAGATCAGGTGAAGATGATACATTATTTGATTATTTTAAAAACACAACATATCAATGTTCTGATAAAAGCTAATAATCTGATTATGCTTTTCCCAGCCACCTCTGCAAAAATATCAATATAATGTGTTACCTATACCAAAGAGACGTTCTGTTTGTAGAATCACTGCCTGCAGCCTGCTGACTCTGAGTATATCCTGCTGATCTGGCTCAATGCAAAACAGGTCTATTGTCTCCAAACAGCTCCCATCAGTGGTGTCAATGATGGGTGCAGACACACAGCCAGGCCATGATGCTGGAAACTAGGTTTCTCCATCAACCACTGGAGGGCACAACACTCTAGTTCATGAAATTAGTGAACATTGAAAGTGCAGTTATACTTAAAGGCTCCAAAGTAACTTAAAATGCATTTGAATTCTCTCTTCTGCTATTTTTGTCAGTAAACTTTTGAGTTATTCTCGTGAAGATTGCCAGAATTTTTTAATTGTGACTAACATCGTTGTTCATTGCTGTGACCTACTGGATTTTTACATTGTTATATTATGTGGACATCTTCATGTTTTCGCTCAACTCTGTGCTTGTCTTCTTTGCCACTGGTCTAGGATCTTGCCTCTTGAGCTCCCCATTGGTTGTAACTGATGGGTGGAGCAAACCTAATGTGGGTTAAAGAGCAACCAATATGCTTGGTACCAATACAGACCAGAACCATGTGGAACGTTTTGATATTTTCCATGTAGTGCCACCAAAGTAAGGCTTGGTGTGCACCAAAATACAGTATGGAAATGTCCTAAATAAGAGTTTATCATTGCAAGAGTGATTTATTTTATATTCTATAGGATCAGGATTGTGCCTGTTTAGAATAAGGTTTTAGGATTAGGTTCAGTGGCGTTGGCTGAAATGAGGGGTGGTGGGTGCTTCCATAGGGGCATAGGGTAACAGTAGGGTGGGTCATATAGTCAGTGTGGAGGGAAGGGAAGGGAAGCTTGCACACACTTGGTGAGAGAGAGGGGTGCTTGTGCAGTCATGAGGTGAAGATGGACCTACAGGCGAGATAGTGGTAGTGTAGGAACATTGATGAAAGGAAGGGTAAAGGGAGTAGTGGAGAGACGGGGGTTGGTAAGAGCAGAAATGAGTACAGGTGTAATAGGGGGTTCAGACAAAAAGCAGCCCCCCCACCATGTGAGCCAGACCCCCACAACACCCCACAGTGGCAATAACAGACTACCTAAGAGCTGTTTCAGTCATCTCTACTGCTGTTTCAGTCATCTCCTCAGCCTGCTTGGTCTCTGAGCCCTGCCTACACTGTGTAATCTGAAAGGGCGAGGAAGAGCCAGAGGAGCAGAAAAGCTCTCAGGCTTTCTATTTGGCATGGTAGGCATGGAGAGGGGTGGGCTCTGTGTGGGGAGGGAGCACTACATTGAATCATCCAAGCTGCCTGACAGTTATATCAGTAGTGGAATGGAGGTGTGTGTCCAAGGAGAGAGCAGAGTGCATGAGGGATATTCCTACCTCTGAATGGTTGACCACGTGGAGCAGCCAGACTTCATAGCACAGCAGCGGTGGTGCTCAGAAGCACACTACTGTTGTGCTCCTCTCAGCCTCCTGCAGCCTCCCTCCTCCAAGCAAGTGGCAAGAGAGAGTACAGTATCTTTAGGTACTGGTAGGGGCAGAGTGAGAATCCATGGGAGGAAGGCTACAAAGGGCTTGTGGAAGCAGAAAGAAAATCAGATTAGAGGGAATGACTGATCAGGGGTTGAACTGGAATTTTCTAACAGAGGGGTGGGGAGTGAAAGGACAAGCAGAAATCACTATTGGAGGCAGAATCCCCCAGTGGCAAAACAAAATTCTTACTATGGCAATATGCTCAAAGGGTAAAATTGCATATTGCTGTGCTGAGAAAATGAAACTCTAACTTGGCCTTTAGATTAATAAGGATTAAGCATACAGGCTTCCCCCATGTTTTTCAATAGGTTGAGACAGGGAAGCTGGGGTCTCCTGGCCACCTGAGTTACAGCCACTAGATCAGAGAGTTACGGCTAGCAGAGGTACTGACAACACAGAGCGTAGCAATCTGTGATAAAGCATCAAACTTAGGATAAGACTCCTGTGTCCTTCTGTATTTTCTGGCATGGACTTTTAACCCTTTTACCTATTTTTTTCCCCCACAGAATCTTTGTGTCAAGCAAAATTGAAGCGCAGACGACGTGACACAGCAGCATTAATTCAAACAAAGAACACTAAAGGTAAAACTTACCAGAAAAAAACAGTATTTCCACTTTTTCAGCCAAACTGGAATAACACCTACTTTATATTCGTTATATGTTACCATTCACATTGCCTTTGTTTTTTAAAATTTAAAAATTGCTGCTTTCAATTTTATGTGTTCTTTACGCACCTAAAAATTCTACCTACTGTAGCTTCCCCCCATGTAATGATTTTGTTGGGATTGTGCAAAGCTGCGTATATGACAATGAACCCTGTCTATACTCATTATTAGTTATAAACTAGAATTGAACACTGTCTGTTCTAACAGAGGGTTAAATAATTAGGAGCTTGGCCTCTGCATCGTATGTTAATTAGAGGAAAATCAACTTGTTACCACCTTGGCTAGGGACAAACTCGCTTTCAAATTTTTTCAGAGTAGCTTGTAATTTGCCCAAAGTCCTGCTCCAAAGAAACATCTAAAAGGTGTCTATATATATATTAATTAATTAATTATAATTCTTTTTATTTTAGGTATGCTATGTTAATAGGAACCAGGGGTATAACTACAAATCATGGGGGCCCATAGCAAAATTTTGGGACCCCCTTCCTCAGCTAACTCTCTCTGTAGCGGCTGACTGTGTCATGTACCAAGGACAGGCAGCAGGACTACTAAGGAGCAGGGCTGGGGGTAAAGAGTTAAAGAAGTAATAATAATCATAATCATAATGACATGTTATATTGTGGTAAGATGATTAATGCTCCGGCACGTACTTACTCTTCAAACCTAATACCAACTTCTTTAGAACTCTAGTTTCATTAAACAATTTTGGTAGAACCACAAACCTCAACTTTCCTATAAGGTTTTAACAGAGGTGAGCCTCTGGGATTTGTGACTGCATTAGGCATACGGGGTTAATTTAAGTTTGTAGCAGAAGTTCAGAGGGCAGTAAATCTACACTGCTAAGACAGATAAGCAAATGCTTCTTACTGCACAATGGGGATCTATGACTAGAGAGCCTGAAGTCTGCCTTCAGCCCTTCTATACTGGAGTTTAGTTTTCCTAATCAACCCACCCAATGGGGCACCCTCCTACCCCAAGGCCTGTGTGAGTGTAGGGAATGATGGGATCAACCCCAACAAGGGTCATTCACAATGTATTGATGCAGAGAGCTGCATGGACGTCCTCAAAACAGCATCATCAGAGGACTGCCCACAGCTCACAGGGAAGAAGTAAAGAAGAAGATGACATCACATGACCGGCTTAAAGAGTTGGGCTTTAATATTTAGTGTTTAGTGTAATGTGTTTTTTTCCTGTCTGTTCTTGCAGCATCCAACTATGAAGGTCTTGAGAAGACGTGCTGTGAGGATGGCATGAGAGACTTGCCCATGAAGGTCAGCTGCGAGAGCCGTGCTACAAATATTGCAGTTGGAGAAAAGTGTGTTGTTGCCTTCCTGGACTGCTGCAGACACATTGAGAAGATAAAAGAAGCAGAGGACACAAAGGACGAGTTTGGAAGGAGTAAGTACACACAAAATAGAGAAAAATATGCTTACTGTTGTGGTGTGTTGTGCTATTGCCTTAAAGCCCAATGGACTCTTTTTTTCTTTGTGTAGCCCGGTACCTTAGTATGTTATTATTTTTACTAGATGTTGCCTATTTTCTATGTATAAATGAGCTTTCTGCCCTCTTACTTTGGAGCTCTGTGCTGGCAGAGCTGAGTAATTAGCACACCACTCATACCAAGCTTCCTTAGGATGGGGGCGTGTCTGATCTGGACTGTTAAACTGCTAAGGACAAGTGAACCTATGAAAACAAAGGCCATTAGTACAATGTCTCTCTGGCTAAATGTTTATTTCTGTGACTGACTTCAGTTTTGCTTTTGTTTCAGTAAAGCACATTATATACACACACATATATATATATATAGTAAAACTTGAGAATCCTATTTTGAAAAGTTTTTTCTCTTTTCTGGGTGAAGTGAGGTAATGTTTAATATATAATTGTCTGCTACCTCAACAAGCTGATACCTCTGCTTCTGTTTGTAACAGCCGGGGCACTAACTGGATCTCCTGGCTTCTCTTCCTTTGATTTCAGGGCTGGATTTACCATTAGGCACAGAATCACATCTATAGGCAGCAGAGGAAAAAATGCGTCTTTTCTTTGTACACATAATTTCTTTTGTTTTGCTATGAACAGTAGAAATACATTCTACTAATATGCACCATATGGTCAAATTTTTGTGGGCACCAGATCATCACATCTGTTTATTTGTCTGTAAGTAAGTGGACAGTCCTCCAAATTTCTGAGTTCAGATGTTTCACTGAATGGTACAGACAATGCCACATCATGCTTGTGGCATGAGTTTGGAAAGGCCCTTCCCTGTTTTAGCATGACGGTGCCCCTGTGCACAATGTCTGCTCCATATAGACAAGGTTTGATAAGTTTGGTGTGGAGGAACTTGGATGGCCTACGCAGAGCCCTGACCTCAACCCTACTGAACAACTTTGTGACTTTGGAATGAAACTGTAATATCCCTCGGCTTCCTGGCTCCTCCCGACTGCGTTCCAGGCTGGGGCGCATCGGCCGCGGTGCACGCCGCTCTCCTCCTCCCCCTTGACGGAAGTGTAGATGCGTTCCACGCTGGAACGCGGAAGTAGCCCACGGCCGCGTGACGTCACGGCCGCGGGCTATTTAAACTTGCCATAGATGCTGTGGGGTGTTCGATGATTGGGATCATAGCCCATACACCCCACAGGAACCTCACCAGCCGCCTCGAACCTCTCCTCACGGAGGAAACAGCTCCCCAGCAGCCAGCATCCAGTGGACATCTCTTGGAGGAATCTGATTGCACCTACCAGGAAACTGCAAGTATCTTCAAGCTCTATCTTGACTGTATCTTGGCTCACAGACGCTGCCCTCTGGTGGAGACTTTGGGTATCGCCTCTCTCATGTTTGCAATACTATACCCAGTTATGCTGTATGAAGGGGAGATTTGATGTTATCTGTCATAGAGACTTCACCATTCGCTCACACCTCAATTCCAGATAACATTGCCATCATCAGGGATTGGGTTATCAGTCTTTCTTACATCGAAGGTTATTACGGATTACTATTTAGCGGTCCATGATGACTTAATCCCCTACTCTCCGTTTAAGATTGAGAGAGCCGCCGGGGATTTAAGCCTGACAACCGCACTACACCCCCAGTTGGAACCGCAGCTGTGATCCACCATACTCTTCCCAAGCCGGGCCCTGACAGAAACAGTTCGTAAGGCTGATCTTCTCTTCCAACAGCAGTATCTGACCTCACAAATGTTCTTTCGGCTGAATGAGCAAAAAATTCTTACAGGCACACTCTAAATTCTTGCAGAAAGCCTTCCCATCACAAGTGGTGGAACACTCTATATTAATGCCCATTGCTTTAGAATGGGATGTTCAGCAAGCTCATAGAAGTGTGCTGGGAAGGTGTCTACACACATTTGGCTATATAGTGTAAGTTTATATACATTGTTGCAATATTCTAAGCTGGCTGCAGGCAAGAAAGTTGCTTAACCCAAAAATGTTGGTGATCTTAGCAGAGAGATGGTCCTTTGGGTGGCAAAGTTTTTGTGTCCATATGCTTCAGTGGTATGTAGTGTCTGAAGTGCATTCTTCCTGTCTGCTATACTTGCAAAGAGAATAACTGTGTTTAAAGTCTCAGTGCACCGATACCTCTACCTCTGCACGTTCTTTTCCCAATGGCAGCCCTATAAATGTGTGCAGTCATTCTCAGACATCTTTTCCGGGAGTCCTAAAAATACATGGTCCTGTCAGACTGACGAAACTGTCACTCAACAAAAAAGATGTTACCATTGTCAGCATTAAGTCTATATAGAAGATCAAATCTGTTTTTTATTTCCTCAGGTGATGCAGACCTTGATTTTGTTGATGATGCTGACATAATCTCCAGGTCAGAATTCCCAGAAAGCTGGCTCTGGAAGATAGAGACAATGAATGAAAAACCAGACAATGGGTGAGTGAAGGTCTTTGGGGACCAAACCTAAAATATGGATAGTGGTATGTACTGAGTAAAGCATTAACTCGTTTTTGCAGTTAATATGTAATCAAGTAAAACGTTAAAGGGTATGCAAACTCTAACAAGAGCTTCTCTTATTTGCTTTCTGTGATCTATTCATATACAATTAAAAGCATTGTGTCATACAGTATCTGTTCAATAAGTGCAAAAAAAAAACTTGTTGATCTTGCCAGAAATTCATTGACCTCATAACTTCCTGTCTACTTGCACTCACTGTTATCATGTTAGCATTGTTACCAGTTATTTCTGTGACTACAGAACCTCTGCCCCATGCTTAGAAGGGGGAGCGGGAAGTATACTGTAGTCTTAGCACACTTCCTTCCCTGGGTGACAATGGTGCCTCTCCACAGATACAGTAGGATGAGTGAGCCACAAAACAAAAAGAGAAAATGAATGTAGTCACCACATCTAAGGATTGCTACTCTGCAATATACTCTGCAGCTTACCTCCTTTCACTAGA